>NC_133450.1:53831124-53981124 GCF_048565385.1 Saimiri boliviensis | reverse complement strand
TCTCTATGAGTTAGCTATTATACAATATTATCACAGCCTATTTTTTTTCTGACTCATATTACCCAGGAGACAACTACCGAATGAACTTGGACTAAAATTTTATACAGCACGCTGAGTTTCCTAAAGGTTTGCTATTTTCTATAATCTGTGAAGGTCCATCGCTTCTCAGCCTTTTGGCTAAGATCAAGCATAGTGTCTCTTCTTATCAGTTTAATATCTGATACATCCTTTATCCAAGGACAATATATTAAATATATTTTTGAAGTCAGGAGATGGAATAGGAGCTTGCTCCAAAAAAAAAAAAAAAATCTGTCAAGGTCCTTTTCCTTTTCCTCACTATGTATTATCTGAAGGGTTCAAGTGCCCTGCCTGTATTTCTACAATTTTCTTACCCATAACCAATCACTATAATGAGAACTAGATCTTAATTTGGCAGGTTAAAGCATGGTGCAGGTCAAAGCTGCCTCCTTTCTGTTCCACCTGCATTATATTTTGCTCCTTTGGTTATTGACCACATGTCAGCTTTTCTTAAAGATCTTCTTCTGGGCTCTAATACTTGTTTGCTCTCTCTGTTTATAAATATAAATATTGCATCATTTCCCTGAGGGACTGGATCACCCCAAAACTATCTATAAATAATTTCAAACATGTAAATGATTTGAGAACTAGAGACAGTAATATTGAACCCATTAATAGGATGGCATTAGGCAGAACTGTGCAGGGAGACTTTCTAGTTTCCAAATACACGTATACACTCACTGATGTAAAGAGTGAGAACTTCTACTAAGGACTTACTGAAGCGACCAAGAACTCTTCAGCTTTCTTTCTTCACATAGCCTTTGCAGATGATGCCAAAAAGATGACTAGATTAGTGTTTGTGAATTTATTTGAACTCCTTGAAAGAAGGATGCTAGGTACCTAGTCAGCAAGATATAAAACTGTATGTTCGGGGTAAGTAATTACAGGGAGTTATATAGTCCTTAGAAGTAGGGTCAACACTCATTGAACATCAGTTATTGTAGTAACTGGCAAGAAAACAACTGGATTTTATCTACTCATGATTTAGTTAAAAGCCTGGAATTCCTTAACCTACCTTTGTTGACATAATACATGAATGTGAACTGTGACAAGTCCCCTTCTGGTCAAAAACAGTATAAGCACCCAGTGTCTAAGATTAGCTAAGAGAAAATAAAAACACTATAAAATTCTAACCTGATCAAAGATATAAATAAGCATTTCTAGCACTTTAGGAGGCCAAGGCGTGCAGATCACCTGAAGTCAGGAGTTCAAAATCAGCCTAGCCAACAATCTTTTTTTTTTGAGACAGTTTTGCTTGGTCTCCCAGGCTGGAGTGCAGTGGTGTCATCTCGGCTTACTGCAACCTCTGTCTCCCGGGTTCAAGAGATTCTCACACCTCAGCCTCCCAAGTAACTGGGATTACAGGTGCCCACCACCACACCCAGCTAATTTTTTGTATTTTTAGTAGAGATGGGATTTCACCATGTTGGCCAGGCTGGTCTCCAACTCCTGACCTCAAGTAATCCGCCCGCCTCAGCATCCTAAAGTGCTGGGATTACAGGCGTAAGCCACCATACTTAGGTCTTTTTTTTTTTTTTAAGACAGGATCTTGCTGTGTTGCCCAGGCTGGGCACCCAGTGGTGTGATCATAACTGACTGCAGCCTCAACCTCCTGGGCTCAAGTAGCTGGGACTATAGGCACTGGCCACCACACCTGGCTAATTGTTTTGTTTTTTTGTAGAGATGGGTCTCCCCTTGTTGCACAGGCTGGTAAACAGGCATTGTTGAAGATTATCAGCAATAGATTGAAACTGGGAGAATTTATGGGTGTGGAGGAGGCATGAACAGGACTGATGAAAGGACAGAACAAATAGGATGTTTCAAAGTTGAGCTTTAAGAGAGGAAATGACTCAGCCACAGTTTAGGGAGAGAGTTCCAGTTAGGTGAGTTGTAGGTGATAATGCAGCTTGGGTGAGCTCATCATCTACAGTTGACAAGATTCTAGAAGCTCACTCCAGAGTGTTATCAGGATCATGAACCAAAACATAACATCAAGAGTTTACAAAATATTTTCCCAACAGAGGAACAAACATTGGCATTCTTTACTTTTAAAACTCAGGGTAGTTCTGGTCATTAAACCTTAGGAGACAACCAGTATAATCACAGTAACAACTAATAAAAATGATTGACATGAAGCAAAAATATTCATATTAGTATAGTTTAAATTTTAATTATTCATCAAACATTTGAAGATCCACCCTTTCCCAGACTCTTGGGGTACAGTTTTGAACAAGAGGGGCACAGGTTCTTCCCTTCTACGAGGTTGCAATCCTACAGATAAATGAATGACTCTATGGTCTAGGAAGAATGAAGCCAAAGACTGCTGTATTAGTCCATTTTCATACTGCTATAAAGAACTTCCCTGAGACTGTGTAATTTATAAAGAAAAGAGGTTTAATTGACTCACAGTTCTGCATGGCTGGGGAGGCCTCAGGGAACTTACAATCATGGCAGAAGGGGAAACAAGTACATTTTACATGAAGGCAGGAGACAGAGGAGAAAGTGAAGGGAGAAGAGCCCTTTATAAAACCATCAGATCTCCTGAGAACTCACTATCACGAGAATAGCATGGGGGAAATCCTCCCCATGATACAATCACCTCCCTTCCTTGACCCGTGGGGATTACAATTGGAGATGAGATTTGGGTGGGAACACAGGGTCAAACTGTATCAACTGCATTACTGATATTTATAAAACCATGGTTAAAATGAACATAGACACGTTCCATTGGAATTCTTTAAATAGGGAGCACATTTGAAGTTTCAAGAAAGGTATTTTTCAAGACAGATCGAGACAAAATACTAACGAAGCCAGAGTGGTTGGTACTAAGTAGTTTGCCTGAAATTAGACTAGAAACTCTGTGAAGGCAGAGATTATGTGTTTCGTTCACAGTGGATGAGCAGGGAGCACAAGAGCACCTGAAAAATAGCAGCCAATCAATATCAATACCTCTTAAAAAATACATAAATGGTAGCCGGGCGCGGTGGCTCAAGCCTGTAATCCCAGCACTTTGGGAGGCCAAGGCAGGTGGATCACGAGGTCAAGAGATTGAGACCATCCTGGTCAACATGGTGAAACCCCATCTCTACTAAAACATACAAAAAAATTAGCTAGGCATGGTGGCCCATGCCTGTAATCCCAGCTACTCAGGAGGCTGAGGCAGGAGAATTGCCTGAACCCAGGAGGCGGAGGTTGCGGTGAGCCGAGATCGCGCCATTGCACTCCAGCCTGGGTAACAAGAACAAAACTCCGTCTCCAAAAAAAAAAAAAAAAAAAAAAAATACACAGATGGGCCAGGCATGGTGGCTCACGCCTGTAATACCAACATTTTGGGAGGCGAAGGTGGGCGGATCACCCGAGGTTGGGAGTTCAAGACCAGCCTGACCAACATGGTGAAATCCCATCTCCATTAAATAAATAAAAGGGCTGGGCTCAGTGGCTCATGCCTGTAATCCTAGCACTTTCAGATGCCAAGGAAGGAGGACTGCTTGAGGTCAGGAGTTTGAGACCTGGCGGTATGTACTGGTAGTCCTAGCTACTTGGGAGGTTGAGGTGGGAGGACAGATTGAACCCAGGAGTTACAGATCTGCCTGGGCAACACAGTGAAACTCCATCTCTACAAAAAATAGAAATGAGTAAAGCAAAAATTTATTGAGTACTCATTATGTGTAAGTATGGCTTTTGCAGTGTTTAGTATGAGTGGTACTGATCATTATACAGATGATGTAAATACAGTGTAATAACTCTTACAAGAGATAAGGCCCTGTGCAATGGCTTACACCTTTAACCCCATCACTTTGCCAAGAGTTCAAGACCAGCTTGGGCAACATGGGGAAAACCCATCTCTAAAAAAAAGACAAAAATATATGCTGGGCATGGTGGCACATGCCTGTGGTCCCAGCTACTTAGGAGGCTGAGGTGGGATGATTGCTTGAGCCAGGGAGGCTGAAGCGGGAGTAAGCCAAGATCGTGCCACTGCATTCCAGCCTAGGTAACAAGAGTGAGGAGACCCAGTCTCCAAAAAAAAAAAAAAAAAAAATTAAAGAAAAAGGGCCAGGCTCAGTGGCTCACGTCTGTAATCCCAGCACTTTAGGAGTTGGGCAGATCACCTGAGGTCGGGAGTTCAAGACTGGCCTGACCAACACGCAGAAACCCGTCTCTACTAACAATACAAAATTAGCTGTGCGTGGTGGCGCATACCTGTAATCCCAGCTTCTTGGAAGGCTGAGGCAGGAGAATCACTTGAACCTGGTAGGCAGAGTTTGCAGTGAGCCAAGATTGCGCCATTGCACTGAAGCCTGGGCAGTAAAAGCAAAACTCAGTCTCAAAAAAAAAAAAAAAAAAAAAAAAAAAAAAGCCGGGCGCGGTGGCTCAAGGCCTGTAATCCCAGCACTTTGGGAGGCCGAGGTGGCTGGATCATGAGGTCGAGAGATCGAGACCATCTTGGTCAACATGGTGAAACCCCGTCTCTACTAAAAATACAAAAAATTAGCTGGGCATGGTGGCGCGTGCCTGTAATCCCAGCTACTCAGGAGGCTGAGGCAGGAGAATTGCTTGAACCCAGGAGGTGGAGGTTGCGGTGAGCCGAGATTGCGCCATTGCACTCCAGCCTGGGTAATAATAGCGAAACTCCGTCTCAAAAAAAAAAAAAAAAAAAAAAAAAAAGAGGTAAGCATGGGAGGGAGGCTACTAGAACAGCAAGTCAAAATAATTCAGGGATATGGAAGCTTCTTAGACAAGGTCAGGCATCCCCAAACTTTTTACACAGGGGGCCAGTTCACTGTCCCTCAGACCGCTGGAGGGCCGCCACATACTGTGCTCCTCTCACTGACCACCAATGAAAGAGGTGCCTTCCTGAAGTGCGGCGGGGGGCCAGAAAAATGGCCTCAGGGGGCCACATGCGGCCTGTGGGCCGCAGTTTGGGGACGCCTGGACAAGGTCTTTGAGCTGAGTTTTTTGTTTTTTTGCAGGAGGATTTTGTTTAAGACAGGGTTTTGCTCTGTTGCCCAGACTGGAGTGCAGTGGTGCAATCGTGCAATTATGGCTCACTGTAGCCTGGAACTCCTTGGCTCAGGTGATCCTCCCATATTAGCCTCCAGAGTAGCTGGGACTACCGACTCATGTGGCCACACCGGCTACTTTTTGTATTTTTAGTAGGAATGGGTTTTCGGGGTTTTGCCATGTAGCCCAGGTTGATCTTGAACTCCTGGGCTCAAACTCTCCTCCCATCTCTCTCCAAAAGTCCTGGGATTACATGCATGAGCCACTGTGCCTGATCTGAGTTGAGTTTTGAAGGAAAGGCAATGGGGCACAGTATATGTTAAATCACTGTGGAATGAAATAGCATTATACATTTGAGGAAACAAAAACAGTGCAGTTTGGCTGAAGAACAGGATGATATGACAGTGTCATGGTAGGTCAGGTTATAGGGTGGATCTAGATCTATTTATATGCTATGTTAAAATTTGGGCTTTATTCTAAATTTAGAAATCACTAAACTATATTAACTAGAGGAATGACAGAATCATAATCTTCATTTTAGGAAGACTACTCAAGCAGCAGTGATAGTGCAAAGTAGGGTAAGAATGGAGGTAGGAAGGTTTAAAGTATGAAGAAAATAGAATCCATAGGAAGTATGTTACTGGGAAAGAAACTGGATTATGGGGGCTGAGTGAAAGGTACTAGACTCACCGCTGGGCTTCAAGTTTGGATTTAGTGCCACTAAATAAGGTAGGTAATAGAAGAGAAGCAGGTTTTGTTTTCGTTTTGAGGGTAGATGAGAAGGCAAAAAGGGTAATAAATCCAGTCTTTCCTTAAGCTTAAGATACCAGTGGGACACACAGGTGTGCATGTTAGTCTTCTTTCAATGGTATCATCAGGTCAACCACACTTTCTTACAAACGGTTTTTTTTGTTGTTGTTGTTTTTGAGATGGAGCCTCAGTCTCTGAGTGCAGAGGCATGATCTTGGCTCACTGTGACCTCTGCCTCTGGAGTAGCAGGGATTACAGGCACGTGCGACCATGCCTGGCTAATCTTTGTATTTTTTGTAGAGACAGGGTTTTGCCATGTTGGCCAGGCTGGTCTCTAACTCCTGAGCTCAAGTGATCTGCCCGCTTCGGCATCCCAAAGTGCTGAGATTATAGGTGTGAGCCACTGTGCCTGGCCACAAATGTCTCTTGAGAGAGTGAGAGAGAGAGAGAGAGAGAGAGAGAGTGAGTGTATACGTATACATATGTCTTTGAGGCAGCATGTATATATATACACACACACTTACACATATATATATGTCTTTGAGGCAGCATGATTTTTCTGAACTTTTTACGTGCTATGAGGCCCCCTAAAAAGGAATTGGATGAATAAACAGGTTGTATGTTGGTAACTATAAATAGTAACTTAATAATTTGGAGAAATTGTAATCTTAGCAGTTTGGGAAGCCAAGGCAGGTTGATTACTTGAGCCCAGGAGTTGGAGACTAGACTGGACGCCAAAACACTGTCTCTACAAAAAATACAAAAATTACCTGGGTGTGGTGATGTGTGCCTGTAGTTGAAGCTACTCAGGAGGCTAAAGTGGGAGGACCACCTGAGCCGGGGAGGTTGCAGTGAGCAGAGATTACACCGCTGCGGTCCAGCCCGGGCAACAGAGTGAGATCCTGTTTCAAAAAATAAATAATAATTTGGAGAAATAGCCTTTAACATTACAGTACTGTGATCTAAGACCTCATTTCATATATAAGTAAAACATGGCAGCATGAATAACAAGTCCAATCTGCTTTCCATTAAACTGTAATAACAGTAAAGCAGATGTGATAAAATAAGATGGATTACTTTATCTCTTTGAAATTGGTTGGTAGTGTATACTCCATAGCACAACTTCTATTCGCTTTTGCAGTAAAGAAAAAAATTTTTTGAAATGTAACAGATTTTAAATGCAATTTCCCTGTATAGCTATTAATATAATTACTGAACCCAATTTCCTTATGTTATTTTTGTCTTATTTTTCAACCAAGTGCTTCTTACCTATACTGTATTAATTTTTAGAAACATACTAGTACATTAGCATATTTTCTAAGAAACTAAGCACATAAAAATACCCACTATGGTATCTAAAATATTAGTTTTGTCTTTCATGTGTATATTCAAACTTTTTCTTTGACACGGAGTCTCACTTTGTCGCCCAGGCTGGAGTGCAGTGGTGCGATCTTGGCTCCGCCTCCTGAGCTCAAGCAATTCTCGTGCTTCAGCCTCCCCAGGAGCTGGGACTACAAGCGTGCACCACCATGCCTGGCTAATTTTTGTATTTTTAGTAGAGATGGGGTTTCACAATGTTGGCCAAGCTGGTCTCCAAACCCTGGCCTCAAGTGATTGCCCACCTCAGCCTCCCAAAGTGCTGGGATTACAGGTGCGCCCGGCCATATTCACTTAAACATTTAACGACCCAGGAAAACATCCACCTAGGATTTTAAGTTGTATACACAATGCTTTTGTTTCGATCAAAATAGTCTATTCACGACAATATTTGTGAGCCCATTCACTTCTAAGATAACAAATTGTTAGTCTAGCCAGTCTCCTTCAAACTTGTTTTCTCCTTCTACCCACCATCGTCAAGATGCAAAGGAGTTCACTACCTCTTCTTCTCCCAAGGCGGGGTGCGGGGGGGGGGGAATTGCTCCTCCTCTACCAACCCGGCGAAACACACCCATTCCAGAAAAAGAAAGAAGAGGGGACGCAAAGGGGAATAAGTTATGACCGGAGACCGAGCGCACAAAAATGGGACCAAAGCCCAGGCTCGAGAGCGAGACGAGGAATCGGTCACCACAGCCCGAACATCTTGGCTATTTGCCAGAAGAGAACTGACGGGCAAGTGACGGGCAAGGAAAGAGGGCCCACCTTTGGGGCTGCCTGAACACTAAAAGAATGAAAAAGAAACGTCAGGAATCAGAGACAGGCTGCAGTCCGCCAGAGGGACCAGCCAGGTTAATACCCAGCTCCGAAGGCCAGCACTCGGGTGAGACCCTCGGGAAAGAAACGGCGCCTGGAGATCGCCTGCTCGAAGGAAACTGATAACCAGGAAGCCTAGAACAGCCTCGCTTCCAAAAGTCAGAGTCCCAGCCAAGTGTCTGATAGCCGCCGCCAGACACCGGACCGGGTCTGAGGGCGGGCCTAGGGGCGGAGCCCGAGCTCCTTCCCCGCCCCCTAACGGCGACTCGGGATGCGTTCTCAATGCGCCGACGTAGGGTGAGGCCGGACTCTATTTGGCGATTAAGCGTGCGGCGGCGTTCGCTACCCGGCATGCTGTGCGCTAGTGACGGCCCTCCGCCTATCCCCTTCCCAACCCTACCCCCACCCCTCCCTCCGCGGCCCCCCCTTCCCCTAAAGTGAGTGAGACGGGCAGATGGAGGAGGGACTGTAATGGCGGCGGCCGGCAGCTCCCTGTTCTGACCCACGGCAGGCACACAGCAACGACCCCTTCCCCGCCCCTCTCCTGGCCGGCCTCCGCCCCGCCGCCAGCGCTGGGCCACCCTTTCCAACCTTTCCCCAGCTGTCGGCGTCTCGCCCTGCGCCCCGGCCGGGGCCCCACACACAATGGACGAGCTTGCCGGAGGCGGTGGTGGCGGCCCCGGGATGTCGGCCCCTCCCCGGCAGCAGCAGGGACCTGGGGGGAACCTGGGCCTTTCGCCAGGGGGCAACGGAGCGGCGGGCAGCGGGGGTCCTCCGGCCTCCGAAGGAACGGGTCCCGCGGCAGGCCCCGAGCTGTCCCGGCCGCAGCAGTACACTATCCCTGGGATACTGCACTACATACAGCACGAGTGGGCTCGGTTCGAGATGGAGCGGGCGCACTGGGAGGTGGAACGGGCCGAACTGCAGGTACCTCGCTGGGGTCGGTGTCCGGGACGGCTGCGGGGCCGGGGTTCCTAGCCGGGGGGTGGGGCCGGGACTCCTCTCAGCCGGAGCCGGCGCCTCGGGAGGCCGAGCGAAACCTACCTGTGCTACTTGGGGTGTGATAGTCTTCTCAACGGCTTTCCTGGCGTTCCCCTCCCTCTTTCCCGCAGAAGCTTGCTCCCCAGGCTTCACTAGCTACGCTGTGCGGCCCTCCTCGGGGCAGCCATTTTGGCTTTTAGTATGGCGTCTGCGGGGGCTCCTCCGCAGGCGGCCTTCCCGGGCCTCCAGGGCTTGAGTCCGGGTTGGGGCCGCTCGACACTGAGTTTGCTCTTGTTTGTTCCTCTTGAAATGAGGAGCCCAATGAGAGGGACTGGGATAGGCATCTTACCCCCTTTTCCCGGACCACCCCCTTTTCCGATTTGGCATATCGGGCCCCCTCCCTCAGACTTGGTACGCGCTTGCCCCTTGACAGCTACTCTTTCCTGGGCGGCTGCGGTCCACAGTGAGTTGCAACTGACCTGTGAAGTTTTATTTCCCGTCGTCAACTTTAAGTACTTCTTACCTGAGATGCTGCCTTACTCACTTGGATTCTCTGTAGTTATTCCTTACTTAGTGACTCATCAACGCTTTTAGCACTGAATTTTTCTTTTTAGAGTACTCTTCACTAGACCTCCTTTCCACATCCCTTTCTTTACCGTAAAAAACCACACCAGACTGACTGTGCTGTATTTATGAAACGACTGAAAAGATTTAAGTCTGAAGTGAAACGTTGTATCATGTTACTTACTCGTGCAGGAGAAGAAAAGTGAAATGTCCTCAGGACCCTTCATAGTTGAGCTTGACTCGTTCCTTATAATGTGAACCTTTGATAGGCTACACGTTTGGAAGATGTTGGTCGTTAACAGCTCATGTCCTGGATCTCAAAATAGGCTACACGTTTGGAAGATGTTGGTGGTTAACAGCTCATGTCCTGGATCTCAAAATTGGCGCATCTTTTTGAAAGGATTATTTAACTTTCTTGGGTATTTGTGTTTATTTTTAAATACCTTTGCAGGGCAAATTTAGGCTTAGAAGAGAGGGAAAAAAAATACATCTAAATAGTATTGCACCTGTTCTTCAGACTGTTGTATATTTAGAGGAGGTAAGCGGTATTTGCTGTCATATATGTCATATGCTTATAGTGAATAGTTAGGCAAATGTAGTGTTGAAAGGAGGAGGACTGGATTAACTAGAAAGGGTGTCCTCAAACAAATATGAATCTCTTTAGTTTGGTGCTGAACTAGTAAACTTTTATGTGACTCCACAAAGTGGGTGAAGTTAAACTTTTGAAAAGTAAAAAATATTTAGGTATTTTGACACTGTATGAAGTCTTAAAAAATTGTAACATTTGTTAGTCATTTCAGTGCTTTACAGTTGTGTTTTGATATAATATTGGGCTTTAAAAATACATTAACTTTCAAAAAGCTGAAGTCATAGCTGTGGTTTCTTTTAAGTTGGATACGTCTGCTTTAAATACTTAAGATTTATAGAATTTTGTTGGTACACAGCTTTCTACTACATCATGCCGCAAACTTAATTCTCTGTGTGAGTAAAGTGAGTAACGCATTTATTTTCAAAATTTGCATTGACAAATGCATTAAGGCTTAAGCTCACTAAATAATACTTCACCATTCCCCAGTTTGGTTTTTTCCGACCTTTGTACTATTGTATGCAAGTTTGGATTTTAACATTCTTCAAGTTAGCAATTGCATTTTTCACCTATAAACTTCACTAATGTAAGCAGCTGAGAAGAAAGAGATCTTGTGTCCAAATTAGTAAGACCTGTTCATTAATGAAGCCTTTATTCCCTTTAGCATTTGCTTTCCCTTCTAGGTCTTCTCTCTTTTACGGCAACAGAAGAGTGTTTTAAGGACGATTCCTCTTGCTTGCTTGCTTTCAGTTCTACTATTGGTATAGTAGTTCTGATATAGCCATCCTAAGTTTTTGTTTCCTTGTTTTGAAAAAGTCCTAGAGTGTTTCTAGACTCTTTATTTCATACTGATTCTTTTGTAGTAAAATGCTCATGTTGGTGTTGGTTTTTTTTTGTGTGTGTGCTATATATTTATAATGTTTTATTGAGTTACTTAGTAGAATTTCTAGTTTGCATCAGGATATTGAGTTTGCGTTAGGTGCCTTCAGTCTACTGAGATTGCTTGTGAGATGCATGTTTTTTTTTTTTTTAGACGGGGTTTCACCATGTTGGTCAGGCTAGTCTTGAATTCCCGACCTCAGGTGATCCGCCCGCCTTGGCCTCCAAAGTACTTGGATTATAGGCGTGAGCCACCACGCCCGGCCGCATGTTTTAAAATGTATGTGTTGAATACAAGTTTGTGGGAGGGTTGTAGTGAAGCATCAGTGGATTTTTACTGTAAACTTATATTTATTTTTAAGAAAGACAACCTAGAAATAAGACAACTTACATATTATTATGTACAGTCTATGGTGCATTGTCAATCTGCACATATTTTCAGTGTTAATTATTGAATAGTTTCAATAGTGAACATACAGAGCTTAAGGAGTACTTCATATAGATATAAAATTTTAGTAGGGAATTATATTTACCCTGGCTTTGAAAAAGATATTAAAAGGAACTTTGCAGTATGATTCTGTTCTCTGTAAAAATAATTTGGAGTAAAGGTCTGTCTTAGAAACTTGGAACTAAACCAAAGGATCATGTCTTAAAGCTCTTTTGTCTCTGATTCTTCCTTGCCTTGGACTTAGGTAAAGCATTGTTAGTACGGTTGTAGGACGATAGTTTCTAAACAGTAGTGCCTGTCAGAATCACTTGTAGAACTTTAAAAAATATGCAGGCCTCTTATCCTCTGGAGATCTGGATTGATCTAGGGCTTGAAGAAAATGGACTGTCTGTGGAATTTTGGTAATTCATATTATGTAAAAGTTAGAAACTGCCATTTAATCAGCAGTATAACATGATGAGGTAGGTATTCCTGTTTTACAGGTGAGGAGACAAATTTAGGTAGGTTAAATAATTTTGCCAGGGTCACCTAGCCATAAGGTATTGCAGCTAAGATCTGAACCCAGGTCTATCTGATGATTCCAAAGCCTGTGGTCATATCACCACTCTTGTAACCATTATGTTATACTGTCTTAGCATTTTTGTTTTCACAAGTTTATTTACAGACATATCTAATATACTATATGAGTTCGAGTTTGATCCAATTTCCGGAGACTACCTCTTAAAATGCTCTTCATATCTGTTAAATGGATGAACTGAAACATCCTTATTTTTTAAGCAGTTGGTGTCTTACTATAAAGAAGGGTGTAGCAAATCTAGATCCAAAGTACAAACCCATCATAGCTAGTAACCGCCACTTGTTTTCCACCGAAAATGGCAAATTTTTTTCAGGGTCCTCCTCACAGTGGCATCTGCAGAGCACAGAGGTTGTGAACCTCTGGATGCTCTGGCCCAACATAACCCTCCTGGAAGCTCTGCGAAAGGCACAGAAACCAAGGATGGAAGAAGTAGCATTTTTAGTAGAGTGGAATCTGACTTGTAATTCTTTTTCTAGCATTGTGTGGCCCACACCACTTGAGTGCATTTCAATAAAGTTTTATTGAGCCCCCGTAATGATGCTGTGAGGCCTAGTTGATATATATTGCTGAAGTGTCCTTATGTTTTTCTTTGTAGTTTGTATGTAATAAGTATACTTTGGGGGTATATACAAAATGCTTGTTTGCCAAGTGTAAAAATATGACATAGCTAATACATAGAAAATGTAGTCAAACTGTTTATATGCTATAACTACTGATTTTCCAGCAAATGTGAAAAAAAATTTTTTTTCCTCTGTCAACCCAGGCTGGAGTGCAGTGGCTTGATTTCAGCTCACTGCAACCTCTGCTTCTCAGGTTCAAGCAATTCTCCTACCTCAGCCTGTGGTAGCTGGGACAACAGGATTGCACTACCATGCCTGGCTATTTTTTTTTTTTTTTTTTTTGTATTTTTAGGGGAGACAGGGTTTGAACATGTTGGACAGGCTAGTCTTATACTTCCTGACCTCGAGTGATCCACTCGCCTCGGCCTCCCAGAGTGTACTGCACGGTCCCAAAATTTTAATTAGCATTTGCATTTATACTCTTTAGCATACAGATTGGTCGTAACATGACAGATGTTACTACTTAAAGATCCTTAAGTTAGTAGGAGACATTTTGCTTAGACATTACTTGATTTCTTTTAAGGGGGAAAACTTTGAACTGTTTCTCCTGAATTTTCTATTTTCAGGGTTTTCAAAAACGGGTCTGGAATAGTGATTTCCAAATCCTAGTGTCTTTTCCATGAGAAGATTTTAATAACTTTACCATGAAATTACAAAAAAGAAAAATGTTGTGATATTTCATAATGGTGTTCTCTTTATTCTGGGATTTTTAGCCTTCATACGTTTTTACTGTTATGTGTTTACTTTTTCAGATGGTATTTCATAGTGATGTTCTCTTTATTCTGGGATTTTTAGCCTTCATACGTTTTTACTGTTATGTGTTTGCTTTTTCAGATGATGGTGAAAATCGAGTTAAAAAATTTTTATTGATAGGATTAAGGGAGTCCACTACCTTGTATCAGATTTCCTGTTTCTTTTTGAAGCCCTTGAAATAAAGTTTAGGGACCACTAATCTAGAATTCTCTTTATGCTCCTCCCCTCCCCATTAACTCCACTCTATAGCCTGCTTTTTGCTCTACTTTCCCTTCACTCCCCTCTGAACACTTTTAGAACACTATTTTTCTGTTCATGGTTGACCTTCAGATTGCCAAATCCTGTGGCCTTATAGACCATGTGTATGTACTTAACCAGGCGTCCCCAAACTAGGGCCCACGGGCCCCTGAGGCCATTTATTCGGCCCCCTGCTGCACTTTAGGAAGGGGCACCTCTTTCATTGGTGGTCAGTGAGAGGAGCACAGTATGTGGCAGCCCTCCAACGGTCTGAGGGACAGTGAACTGGCCCCCTGTGTAAAAAGTTTGGGCACACCTGTACTTAACCAACACTTTCTGCTGTTGACAAATTCTTCAAAATTATTTTGTTTTGCTTCCACTGTTTTTCCTGTGGTCCACTTACCACTTTTCTTCATATGTTTTCTTTCTTTTGTTCCCAGTTGGTGTTATGTGGGGTTCTGCTTCTATTTTATATTTTTACTGTATATTCAGAATCAGATTTTTAGCTACCATGTACCATCTTAATAATGACTAAAATTTATTGTTTACTCTTTCCTAAGTGTTATTCCAGTGCTTCAGTATTTACTCATTTAATTCTCAAAACAACTCAGTGAGGTTGATACAGGTATAATTGGCTTCTTTTTTTTGTTTTTCCTGACACTGGCATATTGAGGCTCAGGTGAACTAATTTGTGCGACTAGGAGGCCTTAGAACTGGGATTTAAACTTAGACTACCTCTAGTGGCCATGTTCTTAACCACTGCTAGATTTTTGGTCTCCAGATGTCCCATGTATTTCTAACTTCCTGTTTAATTTTTCTACCTCCAGTTCAATGGATCCATTCAGTTAATCTCAAGTGCCTGCCTCTTCCCCTTGACAAAACACACTTGCTCATTCTTTATTCCTTCCCGCATTAAAGTTAACACTATCCTCCCCATCACTAGTGCTATAGAGGTCATTGAATCTTCCCCCTGTGTATATTCGGACTCTGAGTTTTTTTGATTCCAGCATAATTATTTGGTGAATATATTTGAGTGTGATTTTGTGCTAGATGCTGGGTGTATAATGATGTCCTTTGAGAGCTTATACTGTAGAATTCTTTTTTTTTTTTCCAAGAGAGGGTCCCACTCTGTCGCCCAGGCTGGAGTACAGTGGTGCCAACATGGCTCACTGTAGCCTCAACCTCTCGAGCTCAAGTGATCCTGCTGCCGCAACCTCCCAAGTAGGTGGTACTACAGACATGTACAACCACACCAGGCTGTTTATATTATTCTTTGAGATGGGTTCTCACTTTGTTACCTAGACTGGTTTCGAACTCCAGGGCTTAAACAATCCTCCTACCTCATCCTCCCAAAGTCCAAAGCGTTGGGATTACAGGTATGAGCCACTGCGCCTGGCCAACAAAATCTAACAAACAACAAATTAATAGAATGCTAAGAAAATAAATGGTGATAGGAATCCTGTATAATATTTATTGAACACTTTCTTTTTTTTTTTTTTGAGACAGAGTCTCTCTGTGTCACCAGGCTGGAGTGCAGTGGCATGATCTTGGCTCACTGCATCCTCCACCTCCTGGGTTCAGGTGATTTTTTTTTTTCTTTTTTGAGATGGAGTCTCTCTCTCTCTTTTGCTTAGGCTGGAGGGCAGTAGCGTGATCTTGGCTCACTGCAACCTCTGCCTCCCACACTCAAGTGATTCTCCTGCCTCAGCCTCCCAAGTAGCTGTGACTGCAAGTGTGTGCCACCATGCCCGGCTAATTTTTTTTTGTATTTTTAGTAGAGGCAGTGTTTCACCATATTGGTCAGGCTGGTCTTGAACTCCTAACCTCATGATCCACCCATCGCAGCCTCCCAGAGTGCTGGGATTATAGGCGTGAGCCACCGTGCCCAGCGTTCAGGCAATTCATATGCCTCAGTCTCCCGAGTAGCTGGAATTGCAAGCACCTGCCACCATGCCCAGCTAATTTTTGTATTTTTAGTAGAGATGGAGTTTTGCCATGTTGGCCTGGCTGATCTCGAACTGCCAACCTCAAGTGATCCACCTGCCTTGGCCTTCTACGCCTGATCTATTGCACACTTTCTGTGTGCCCAACATTATTTTAGATTCTTCAATACATTTAATTCTCATAAAGTTCCTATATGTATACTTTTAGATCTGAAGCATCCCACTTGGAAGCTGTAGCATTTAGCAGAAGTTCTAAAGCAGGAAAGAGCTATGTTGAAATTGTGTGAACTGGCCAGATGTTGTGGCTCATGCCTGTAATCCCAGCACTTTGGGAGGATCACTTGAGCCCAGGAGGTGGAGACCAACCTGGGCAACAGTTGAGACCCTGTCTCTAAAAATGAAAAAAAAAAGTCTGTGAACTGGACTATAATGATTCAAGAGGCTAAGTAATACAGGTAATGTCAGTATCCTAAAATATATTCTAATTCACTGATTCTTGGTTTTTGGGGGATTGTAGTCCCCCTTGTGTATATGATGAAAGCTATAGAGCCTCTTTGAGTTTTTGCGTTTTTTTTTGTTTGTTTGTTTGTTTGTTCATTTTTTAACAAAAGGGTAAGAAAATTTTGCTTAGAATGCCGGTGAAGCCTGATTACTGCCCTAAGGAAGTAACTGATTTAATCTGTATTTTCATTTCTGTACTAGCATTGCCTTAGTTCATAGTGCTCCTCCTGGCAGAATTCTCTTGAGATAATCTCCTGACAAGTTTGTTCCATCCATTGCCCCTCTTAACAGTTTATCCTTTTTGTCATAAATACGATTGCATTATGTATTACCCTCCTTTAACTTTTTTATGAAAAGTTCCAAACATGTGCGAAAATAATACAGTATTGTGACCTCCCACAGACCTGTCACTCATCTTAAACAGTCACGACTCATGATCAGTCTTATTTTACCTGTACTTCTATCCAGTCCTTGTCCATTCCAAATCATTATTATCTTATTAATTTTTAAAAGACAAGGTCTCACTATGTTGCCCAGACTGAAGTGTAATGGCGTGATTGTAGCTCATTGCAGCTTCAAAACTCCTGGGTTCAAATGGTCCTCCCACCTCAGTCTCCCAAATAGCTTGAACTGTAAGCACATGCCACCATGTCTGGCTAATTTTTTTTAGTAGAGACAGGAATCTTTTTTTTTTGAGATGGAGTTTCGCTCTTGTTACCCAGGCTGGAGTACAATGGCGCGATCTCGGCTCACCGCAGCCTCCACCTCCTGGGTTCAGGGAATTCTCCTGCCTCAGCCTCCTGAGTAGCTGGGATTACAGGCATGCGCCACCATGCCCAGCTAATTTTTTGTATTTTTAGTAGAGACGGGGTTTCCCCATGTTGACCAGGATGGTCTCGATCTCTTGACCTCGTGATCCACCCACCTCTGCCTCCCAAAGTGCTGGGATTACAGGCTTGAGCCACCGGGCCTGGCCAGAGATGGCGGTCTTTCTATATTGTCTAGGCTGGTCTTGAGATCCTGGCCTCAAGCAATCCTCCTACCTTGGTGTCTCAAGAGTGCTGGGATTAAAGGCATGAGCCACTGTGCCTGGTGTTTTTTGTTTTCTTTTTTAATTAAAAAAAAAATTTTTTTTTTTGAAACAGAGTCTCGCTGTATTGCCCAGGCTGGAGTGCAGTGGTCTGATCTCAGCTCACTGCAACCTCCACCCACTGGGTTGAAACAATTCTCATGCCTCAGCCTCCGGAGTACTGGTATTACAGGCGTGCCAGCATGCCCAGCAAATTTTTTGAATTTTTAGTAGAGGTGGGGTTTTTAGTAGAGGTGAGACTCTCTCTCTGTCGTCCAGGATGGAGTGCAGTTGCATGATCATAGGTCACTGTAGCCTCAAACTCATGTCATCCCATATTATTTAAAATCAGTCTCAGAATTATGATGAGTATTTCAGTGTGTGTCTAAAAGACAGACTGGGCATGGTGGCTTAAACCTATAATTACAAGACTTTGGGAGCCTGAGGTGGGAGGATCACTTGAGGCCTGGAATTTGAGGCTGGTCTGGAAAACATAGCGAGACCCCATTTCTACAAAAATTTTTTTTTTTTAATTAGTTGTGGTTGCACCTGCTTCTAGTCCTAGCTGCTTAGGAGGCTGAGGTAGGGGGATTACTTGAGCCCAGGTGTTCAAGGCTTCAGTGAGCCATGATTGTGCCAGTGCACTCAGCCTGGGCAACAGAGTAAGACCCTGTCTCTGAAAAGAGAAAAGAAAAAAAAAAAAGATAAGAGCTTTAAAAGTCAGCTGCAATATCATTACTGTAGTTGTATACCGAATTGTTAAGAAAAATTAGCTGCTTAATATTGTTGTCAAATACCCAGAGTTTAAATTTCCAGTTTTCTCAGGTATCTTAGGACAGTTTGTTTGAATCTGGATCCAAATAACCTGTTGTGTTTGGGACCTCTCCATCTTTTTTTTTTTTTTTTTTTTTTTGAGGCGGAGTTTCGCTCTTGTTACCCAGGCTGGAGTGCAATGGCGCGATCTCGGCTCACCGCAACCTCTGCCTCCTGGGTTCAGGCAATTCTCCTGCCTCAGCCTCCTGAGTAGCTGGGATTACAGGCACGTGCCACCATGCCCAGCTAATTTTTTGTATTTTTTTTTAGTAGAGACGGGGTTTCACCATGTTGACCAGGATGGTCTCAATCTCTCGACCTCGTGATCCACCTGCCTCGGCCTCCCAAAGTGCTGGGATTACAGGCTTGAGCCACCGCGCCCGGCTTCCTCTCCATCTTTTTTCCTTTTCCCTACCATGTTTTGTCAAAGAAATAAGGTGGTTGGTTTCTTCATCGTATAAAGGTTCTGAGAGTCTGTGTTTTTGCTAAGTGCTTTCCTGTGTCCTGTGTAGTTTTGCTATCATGCTTATTTTCCTTATAACTTGGTTGTTTGATCAGAATTCATTTTTCTTGAGTTTTGGGAGTACCTGTTGAAGGACGAGACTGATTTACAGGTAGTGATGAGGTCTTTCATCAGAAGGCATACATAGTTGGTTGTCTTTTTGTATGATGTTACCAACTGTTGATGTTAGTGCTTAGGAACATTGCATTACTAGGGCCACCCATTGTTTTAAAAAATCTGGTTAAGAAATTGAGATAGAATTCACTTAACACAAAATTCACCCTTTTGAAACGTACTTTTTTTTTAACTTCCTGCTGTAAAAGTGAAATTTTCAGTTCATTTCTGAAAAATAAATTGGTCAATATAATTCATTTTTGTTCTACTTGTGCTTTACACAAAGCTTCATGTTCAGCCTGATACCTTTCTAGCTGCATTTTCTTTTCTTTTCTTCATTATTATTATTATTATTATTTTGACATGGGGTTTCCCTCTGTCACCCAGGCTGGAGTGCAGTGGTGCAATCTCAGCTCACTGAAATCTCTGCCTCCTGGGTTCAAGCGATTCTCCTGCCTCACCTTCCCAAGTAGCTGGGACTGCAGGCATGCATCACCACGCCTGGCTAACATTTGTATTTTATTTTATTTATTTTTTTAATATATGTTTTATTGGATTTTAGGTTTGGGGGTATATGTGAAGAACATGCAAGATTGTTGTATAGGTATATACATGGAAATGTGGTTTGCTGGTATATGTGAAGAACATGCAAGATTGTTGTATAGGTACATACGTGGCAATGTGGTTTGCTGCATTCCTCCCCATCACCTATATCTGGCATTTCTCCCCATGTTATCCCTCCCCAACTCCCCACCCCACACTGTCCCTCCCCTAGTTTCCCCCTACAGACCCCAGTTTTTGTATTTTATTAGAGATGGGGTTTCACCTTGTTGGCCAGGCTGGTCTCAAACTTCTGACCTCAGGTGATCCAACCGCCTCAGCCTCCCAAAGAGCTGGGATTTCAGGTGTGAGCCACCATGCTCTGCCTAAATTTTCTTTTCTTCTGTTAGTACGTGAAGTTGAGTTCTGAAGTTGTTGAGCCTCTTTCTGCTTTGCTGTTAATTTGAGCAAGTTCTGAGCACTGATGGCCTTTATCTTCTCATTTTTTGCTGCTTTTGCAAGTTGATCAACAAGCTCAATTTAACCACCAACAATTTTCTGAAACTGGCCAATTTTGTCCACAATTTTGTGCATTCTTTGAGCACTGTGGTCTGCTGGGTAACCTTTGGGTCCAACACCTGCAGCTTGTTCAGCTCATCAAAATGCAGCCCTGCTTCACCCAGGATGTCCTTGGCCATAGCTGTTTCCCATCCAGGTTCCCTAGAGAAGTTGTGCTCTGAAGGAGTGACAGTGGCAGTCAGAAGGAGGTGTGTCATAGGAACAAGGGTCGAGAAAAGAATAAAATCTGCTTGTTTGTCACAGGTATCATTCATTCAGTACACATTCCTTGAGTGCCCACTACATGCCAACACTGCTAGATGCTGGGGGTACAAAGATGAATGCAGCATGGTGCCTGCCCTGCTGGCCCCATGGCGACAGCTTACTATGGCCCAGGCTGATGTAGATAGGCAACTTATCCCTGTACTGGCAGCCTGTTTGCAGGCAGCCTGCCTTGGCCATTGTCATGACTACAGAACCTGTTTACCCACGACCTGAAATACATTTTTATTAAGGTTTTTTTTTTTTAAATTTTACAAAATGCTTTTAAATGTATTTAAATTAATTTACCTTTTTTTTGAGACAGAGTTTCACTTTGTTGCCCAGGCTGGTGTGCAATGGTGCGATCTCGCCTCACTGCAACCTCTGCCTCCCAGGTTCAGACAATTCTCCTGCCTCATACTCTCAAGTAGATGGGATTACAGGTGTGCACCACCATGCCCAGCTAATTTTTTTGTATTTTTAGTAGAGACGGGGTTTCATCATGTTGGCCAGGCTGGTCTCGAACTCCTGACCTCAAATGATCACCCACCTCGGCCTCCCAATGTTCTGGGCTAACAGGTGTGACCGTGCCCGACCTAAGTTAATTTTCTTTTGATTCTAAACTGTGTATGCTAGCTCTTGTGTGCGCACGCTCACTGCCCCTCACAAGACAATTCTTTAGAGCAGTTTTAGGGTCACAACAAAATTTAGCAGAAAGTACAATTTCCTGCCCCAAAGTTTCGCCTTTTCCAGAATATGTTCATATACCTTCCCTTGGTATGCTTGTGGGAAATTTGTTCCAGGAGCTTTCCTCCAGAATACCAGAATCCTCAGTTGCTCAAGTCCCTCAATACAATGAAACACGTGGTATTTGTATGTAACTTATGCACATCTTGCTGTATATTTTAAATTTCGGAATTACTTGTAATTATCTAATACAATGCAAATGCTGTTTGCATTGTATTAGATAATTTAAAAAAAAATTAAAAAAATTTTTTTTTGAGGTAGAGTCTCTGTCACTCAGGCTGGAGTGTAGGGGAACAATCACAGCTCACTGCAGCCTCCACCTCTGGGCTCAGATGATCCTCCCACCTCAGCCTCCTGAGAAGCTAGGACTACAGGCGCCCACCACCACCCTTGGCTAATTTTTGTATTTTTTCTAGAGACAGGATTTTGCTAAGTTGCAGAGGCTTTCGTACTCCTGGGCTCAAGCAATCTGCCCTCTTTGGCCTCCCAAAGAACTAGGATTACAGGTGTCAGCTACTGTACCCAGCTGGTTGCTGTACTTTAAAAAAATTATTTATTATTTTTCTGGAATATTTTTGCCTTGCCATTGGTTGAATCTGTGAATGGGGAACCCTTGGATACAGAGGGTTGCCTTAGTTTGAATCATATAATAGGTAGCCTTTTCACTTAGTAGCAGTGCATTTAAGTCTTCTCCATGTCTTTTCTAAGGGTTGATAATTTCGTTTTAGTGCTGAACAATATTCTATTTATGGATATACCATAATTCACCTTTTGAAAGGCATCTTGGTTACTTTCAAGTTTTGACAATAATGAATAAAGGCTATAAACATCCATGTGCAGGTTTTTGTGTGGACATGTAAGTTTTCATGTAATTTGGGTAAATACCAGGGAGCGTGATTGTTGGATCATATGGTAAGATTATATTTAATTGTGTAAGAAACTGCCAAATGGTCTTCTAGAGTGGCTGTACCATTTTGCATTCCCACCAGTAATGAATGAGAATTATTATTGCTCCACTTTCAGCTTTTGGAGTTGTAGTGTTTTAGATTTTAACCATTTTGATAGTTACATAGTGGTATCTCATTGTTTTTAATTTTCATTTCCCTAATGAAAAAGTTATTGAAGCCGGGCATGGTGGCATGTGCCTGTAGTCCCAGCTCCCTGAGGGATGAGATGGAGGATCACTTGAGCCCCAGGGGTTGAGGCTATGGTGATCCATGATCGCCCCACTGCACTCCAGCCTGGGTGACAGAGTGAGTCCCTGTCTCAAAAGGTTCTGTAGAGGCCTGCCAGGAACAGAAGTGAACTTCTAAAATGTAAGTATGTCTTGGCAGCTGCTTTCCAAGGCCTGGCTATAAATAAGGTCTGCAGAGCCAAAAAGAGCATATAGCTCTTCTTAAAATTGAAGGTGTTGGCTGGGTGCAGTGGCTCATGCCTATAATCCCAGCACTTTTGGAGGCCAAGGTGGGCAGATCACCTGAGGTCAGGAGTTCGAGACCAGCCTGGCCAACGTGGTGAAACCCCATATCTACTAAATAAAAAAATTAGCCAGGCGTGGTGGTGCATGCCTGAGTTCCAGCTGCTCAGAGGGCTGAGACAGGAGAATCGCTGTACCTGGGTGGTCAAGGTTACAGTGAGTCGAGACGGTGCCATTGCACACCATCCTGGATGACAAGAGTAAAACTCCATCTCAAAAAAAAAAAATTGAAGGTGTTTAAGCCCAAGATGAAACTGTATACTATTTGAGTAAGAGATGTTCTTATGTGTATAAACAAGTGAAGAACGGCATAGGCAAACTGAACAAAACTAGAGTAATTGGGGAAAGGCAACTCACACCGATAGAAACAGTGGCATGGTTTGTGTCAAATTCTGAAGCAGCTTTCCTGGTAAGGCCACTGGACACAGAATACACTTCAAGGATTTAAATTAATGAAAAGTAAATAAATAAAAGTGGGTTGAGGCCAGACACAGGGGCTTATGCCTATAGTCCCAGCACTTTGGGAGGCCGAGGTAGGCAGATCACTTGAGGTCAGGAGTTCAAGACCAGCCTGGCCAACATGGTGAAATCCTTTCTCTACAAAAAACCCCACAAAAATTAGCCAATGTGGTGGTGCATGCTGTAATCCCAGCCACTTAGGAGGCTGAGGCAGGAAACTCGCTTGAACCTGAAAGGTAGAGGTTGCAGTTAGCCAAGTTTGTGCCACTGTACTCCAGCCTGGGCAAACGGAATGAGACCCTGTTTGTGTGTGTGTGTGTGTGTGTGTGTGTGTGTGTGTGTGTGTGTTTTTAAGTGGGTTTGTGCTCCTGTAATGAAAAAGAAAAAAGGGTTAAAGAAGGGTGTGCTTTTGACCAATATGTAATGCTGTTTCAAGGTAGTACCAGTACCTTGTGTTCAGTGGAACCAGGGTGAACCCAAGGTACTGGTCTTAACTTGAGATAGCATTACACCTAAGTGCTTTAGTGAACAAAATTTAAAAGACCAGAACTAAAGCAGTTATACATGTGCAGTAAAATTTTGGACCACTTTTAGGTAGACTTTGTAAAAAGACTTAAATTCTGATTACAAATTTTGTACTTTGGCTGGATGCTGTGGCTCACACCTGTAATCCCAGCACTTTGGAAGGCTGAGGCAGGTGGGTCATGAGGTCAGGAATTCAAAACCAACCTGACCAACATGGTGAAAACTCGTCTCTACTAAAAATACAAAAACTAGCTAAGACTGGTGCCTGTAATCCCAGCTACTGATGAGACTGAGGCAGGAGAATTGCTTGAACCTGGGAGGCAGAGGTTGCAATAAGCCGAGATCATGCCACTGCGCTCCAGCCTGGGCGACAGAGCAAGACTATCTCAAAAAAAAAAAAAAGAGACCAAGGCAGGAGCACGGCATAAAGTCAGGAATTTAAGACCATTCTGGGCAACAAAGTGATCTTTCTCTACAAGAAAATTAAGAAATTAGCTGGACACAATCGTGTTGTACTTGTAGTCCCAGCTACTCAGAAGGCCAGGGCGGGAGGAGCCCAGGGGTCAAAGCTGCAGTGAGCTGTGATGGCACCACTGCACTCTAGTCTGGGTGACAGAGTGAGACTCTGTCTCAGAAAAAAAAAATACTTGCTTTGAGAAGCCAGGGCAGGAGGATTGGTTGAAGCTAGGAGTTCAAGACTAGCCTGGGCAATATAGTGGGATGCTCTTTCTACAGAAAAGAAAAAAAAATTAGCCAGACATAGTGATGTGCACCTGTAGTCCCTGCTTTGGAGGCTAGAATTGCTTGAGCCCAGGAGTTTGAAGCTGTAGTGAGCTGTCATCATGCCACTGCACTTTCGCCTTGTTTGTAAAAGACTCTGTCTCTTTAAAAAATCATATTTTGAATAAATAACATGTGGTTCAAAATTGAGTCATACTCGCCATGATCCTGTCTACCACTACCACTCCCAAGTTAGTAATCGACTACTTTTTTTTTAGTGCTGTGTGTGTGTCCCTCTCTGTTTCTTTTCCCTCTCTGATGTTTTCTTTTCATTACATCACCTTTATGTAGGTAGATGAAAGCAAATACGTTTTTCTCCTTTTCTGATACAACGTGGTAAAGTATATAATCTACTTTTTACTTTAATATATATATATTTTTATACGGGCTCTCCCTTTTTCGCCCAGGCTGGAGTGCAGTGGTGTGATCTCGGCTCACTGTAACCTCTACCTCCTGGGCTCACTCAATCCTCCTACCTCAGCTTCCCACGTCCCGGACTACAGGAATGTGCCACCATACCCGACTTATTTTGTTGTTGTTTTGTAGAGATGGTGTCTCCTCGTGTTACCCAGGCTAGTCTTGAACTCCTGGGCTCAAGCAGTCTGCCCACCTCAGCCTCTCAAAGTGCTGGGATTACAGGTGTGAACCTTTGTGCCCTGCCTACCTTACTTTTTCATTTAACATGTTGAGGAGATCATTCCAAACCTGCTAATAGGGAGCATCCTCACCTTTTAACAGCTGCGTAGTATTCTGATGTGTAGATTGGCTATAGTTCATTTAACGAACTCACTATGGCTGGACAGTTGTGTTAAATTTTCATAAAACATTTGTAGCTGTGTTCTTTCTTAAATGTATGAGCAACCAGCCTTGCTGCCTCAGACTCTATGGTGTTTACTTTCTGTTGCTGTTGTTAAAGAGTTGTTAGCAGTCGTGAAAAGTTTAAAAATTTGTGTAACACATTATCTTATGGCTTGCATTTAAATCTCAGGATATTTTTGTTTTGAAAGCTGTTAACTGGGGCCTGATTCTATTTAAGCTATCTTTCACCGAAATCCTGGAGAATAGAGTGAGAAAGAAAAAAAGATATTAGTAAGGTGAAGTGGGTGGAAAGAGAAATAATATGAGAGAGTAGCAATGGATAAGTGTAACAATATGTTACTGACAGTTGTCTCAGATAATAAAAATATTTCACAGTGGCCTGGACTAGTATCTGTTGTGTTGCTTTTTTGTTTTTCTTTTTTTCGAGATGGAGTCTCACTCTGTTGCCCAGGCTGGAGTGCAGTTGCACGATCTTGGCTAACTGCAACCTCTGCCTCCTGGATTCAAGCGATTTTCCTGCCTCAGCCTGCTGAGTAGCTGGGATTACAGGCGCCTGCCACCATGCCTGACTTTTTTTTTTGTATATTTAGTAGAGATGAGGTTTCACCATGTTGACCAGGCTGTTCTTGGACTCTTTCAGGTGATCCTTCTGCCTCGGCCTCCCAAAGTGCTGGGATTACAGGCATGAGCCATCACCTCAAAAAAATAAATAAAAATTTTAAAAAGGGGATAGGGATTGAGATTCTAGAAAACTTCTTTTTTAATTAGTCTTTGTATTTTTGCATATGTAACTGCTTCCTGGTTTTTTCCTTCTTAGCACTTAACCTGTTTGCAATTTTATTTTATTTTTTTGAGACAGAGTCTCGCTCTGTCACCCAGGCTACAGTCCATTGGCACAATCTTAGCTCATGGCAACCTTCGCATCCCTTTGCGGGTTAAAGCAATTCTTGTACCTCAGCCTGCTAAGTAGCTGGGATTGCAGGCATGCACCACCATGTTCAGCTAATTTTTTGTATTTTTAATTGAGGTGGGGTTTCACCATATTGGCTGGGCTGGTCTTGAACTCCTGTCCTCAAGTGATCTGCCCACCTTAGCCTCCCAGAGTGCTGGAATTACAGGTGTGTATACCCAGTGTCAGAGTAAAGGGTCTGGCAAATAATAGCTGTTTGCCAAATATTTGCTAAATGAGTGAAATTGCTCAGTACATCTCATTAAACTGTCAGAGATGAGAGGTTGACATAATTTTTGTGGTATGTATATACTAGGAGAAAATGTCCATAGAGTAAATTAATATTCTTTGTCAACCCCTCATTTGATATTGGAATGAAAACAAACTTTCTGGGTTTGATTATATTATAATAACTTTGTCTCCCATCCCCGTCATGGGAAGTGGAGTATGAGAGAAATTACTTTAGTTAAAAAGTTTGTTTAGTTTTGAGACGGATTCTTGCTCTGTTGCCCAGGCTGGAGTGCAGTGGCTCAATCTTGCCTCCCTGTAACCTCTGCCTCCTGGGTTCAGGTTATTCTCCCACCTCAGCCTCCTGAGTAGTTAGGATTACAGACACCAGTCACCATGCCTGGACAATTTTTGTATTTTTGGGAAAGACGAGATTTCACCATGTTAGCTAGGCTGGTCTTGAATTCCTAGCCTCAGATAATCCACCTGCCTTGGCTTCCCAAAGTGCTGGGATTACAGGTGTAAATCACCACACCTGGTACTTCCATTAAAATGAATCAATGCTTGAGATTAATGCACTGTAGGGGGCTACTTTTTCCCTTCAAAATGAACAGTTTTTATGAAGAATGTTTAATGCTTAGGGTAAACTGAAAATAAGTTTTATTTTGTGTGTCATAAATCAGTTATATGAAAAAAGTACGTGGAAAAAATTCAGATCTTTTAAAATATTTTGTGATTTTTTTTTTGGTGATAGGATTATTGGAAACATTTCTCTTTTTCTTACTTTAAAAAAAATGGCCCACCAAACTTTATAAAATACTTTCTTTTATTAAAATTGGTAAGTTTAAGGAGCGAATTGTTTATGTCAATACATAGTCACTGTTGATAAATACTTTGTTATAAAACAGCAAAGTGATGGTATTAGTTTTAATGAATTTATAGACTAGTTTGTCTTTTTCCTATTTCCTTTTTTACCTATTTCTTCTTTTGTTTTTTATTTTACTTTTGTTTTTTAGAGACAGGGTCTCATACCATTGCCCAGGCTTGAGTGCAGTGACACGGATGGATCATGGCTCATTGTAGCCCTGTCCTTCTGAGCTCAAGCAATCCTTTTGCGTCAGCCTCCTCAGAAGCTGGGACTACAGGCACAAGCCATCATGCCCAGCTACATAAAAAAATTTTCTTTTTGTAGAGATGGGGTCTTGGTATGTTGCCCAGGCTGGTCTTGAATAACTTGTCTCAAGCAATCTTACTGCCCTAGCCTCCTGAAGTGTTGGCATTACAGGCATGATACCAGCACCTGGCTTCTTTTTTACTCATTGCTTAGAAACTGTGAAATACGGTTTATTACATACTAAGATTTTATTTTATGATGTATTTAAATTTTTTTGTGTTTACATTTGGTCACTTCTATTTTGAGTTTTCATATTAGTTTTTAATACTTTGTGTTTGTTAAAGTAATACATTTATATGAAAATTAAGTTACAGAAATGTGAAAAAAAATAGCAGGGTTTTTTTTTTTTTTAATAATCCTGATTTTCCAGGAACAACCACTGCTATCTTTTTGGGTGCATATCTTTTCAGAGTTTTTTCTATACAAATACAAAAGTGGTTTTCAGCTGGGGGTAGTTTTGCTCCCATGGGACACTTATTTGGCAAGGTCTGGAGATATTTTTGGATATCACAGTTGGAGGCAGGTGCTACTGGCGTTTAGTGGATAGTGGACAGATGTGCTGCTAAACATGCACAGGGCAGCAGCCTTTCATATTGCAAATAAAGTATTAGCCCAAAATGTTGTTAATTGCTGAGGGAAATCCTGATACGCAACTGTGTATATGTATTGGGTTTTGCCATATTGACTAGACTGGCCTTGAACTCCTGCCTCCTTTTCAAGTGTGTGTGTGACACCACACCTGGCTAATTTTTGCATTTTGGTTCAAGACCATGTTAGCTATGCTGGTCTTTTTTTTTTTTTTTTTTTTTTTTTTTGAGACGGAGTTTTCGCTCTTGTTACCCAGGCTGGAGTGCGATGGCACGATCTCGGCTCACCGCAACCTCCGCCTCCTGGGCTCAGGCAATTCTCCTGCCTCAGCCTCATAAGTAGCTGGGATTACAGGCACGCACCACCACGCCCAGCTAGTTTTTTGTATTTTTAGTAGAGACGGGGTTTCACCATGATGACCAGGATGGTCTCGATCTCTCGACCTCGTGATCCACCCGTCTCGGCCTCCCAAAGTGCTGGGATTACAGGCTTGAGCCACCGCGCCCGGCTTTACGCTGGTCTTGAACTCTTGAGCTCAAGTGATGTGGCCACCTCAGGCTCCCAAAGTGCTGGGATTACACAGGCGTGAGCCACTGCGCCTGGGCAGCAATTGGTTTTCTGAGCTTTACTTGTAATTGGTTATCTGACACTCCAGATAACTTTGTATCTGATGTTTATCCTTGTAATTAAAAAAAAATTAGCTATGTAGAAATAGAGTTTATCATTCTCGTTATATTTCAAATGAGCCTTGCCTGCATGATATTCTGTCTCTGCTGAATTCTTTGGTGTCTGATTTCTTCAAATTATTTGTTAATGAATCTATTCAGAATTCTTTCTTATATCTCCATTAGTATTGTGAAAGGCAAGTAAGAACTCAAGACCTTAATTCACTATGCCAAAGGAAAATATTAAGCTGAAAGCTGTGTCATGTGAGAAACTGCCTTTCCTTTTGTTTATAAGTAAGCTACAGATAAAAGGTTAAATCTCCACAGGTAGCTACTCTATGTTCACCTTATCGTATATAAGGTGCTATTCCCTTATCTGCTCCTTTTTTTCTCCTGAGACAGAGTCTTGCTCTGTTGCCCAGGCTGGAGTGCAGTGGTGTGATCTCAGCTCACTGCAACTTTGGCCTCCCGTGTTCAAGCAATTCTTCTGCCTCAGCCTCCCAAGTAGCTGGGATTATGGGCATGCGCCACCTTGCCTGGCTAATTTTTTGTATACTTAGTAGACACAGGATTTCTCCATGTTGGTCAGGCTGGTCTCGAACTCCCGACTTCAGATGGTGTGCCCACCTTGGCTTCCCAAAGTGCTGGGATTACAGGTGTGCGCCACTGCACCCGACCTAATTTTTGTATTTTTAGTAGAGATGGGGTTTCGACGTGGCCAGTGGGGTTGGCCAGGCCGATATCGAACTCCTGACCTCAGGTGATCCGCTTACCTTGGCCTCCAAAAGTGCTACGATTAGAGGTGTGTGAGCCACCATGCCTGGTCCAGGTCCAGAATTTCTTTCCTTTTTTTTTTTTGGAGACGGAGTTTCGCTCCTGTTACCCAAGCTGGAGTGCAGTGGCACGATCTCGGCTCACCGCAACCTCCGCCTCCTGGGTTCAGGCAATTCTCCTGCCTCAGCCTCCTGAGTAGCTGGGATTACAGGCACGCGCCACCATGCCCAGCTAATTTTTTTGTATTTTTAGTAGAGACGGGGTTTCCCCATGTTGACCCAGGATGGTCTCGATCTCTTGACCTTGTGATCCACCCGCCTTGGCCTCCCAAAGTGCTGGGATTACAGGCATGAGCCACTGCACCCGGCCGAATTTCTTTCCTTTTTAAGGCTGAATGATAGTTTGTTTATATATGTATACCACATTTTATTTATCCATTTATCTGTTAATGGAGACTTGGGTTGCTTCCAGTTTTAGCAATTGTAAGTAATGTTGCTATCAACATAGGTGTACAGATACCTCTTTGAGATCCTGCTTTCCATTCTTTTGATACAACTGAGTTTTACTTGACTATGACAAATTTAGTGCTTTTCACCTGATATGGTGCTTTTCTCAAAATCTGAGTTAAGGGCGTTCAGTTCCTTTTTTTTTTTTTTTTTTAGATGGGGTCTCGCTCTCTTGCCCAGGCTGGAGTGCAGTGGCAGTGGCAGGATCGTAGCTCATCGCCTTTATCTCCTGGGCTCCAGTGATTTTTTTTCATTTCAACCTCCTGAATACCTGTAACTGCAGGCGTACATCACCATACCTGGCAAAATTTTTAATTTATTTGTAGAGACAAGGTCTTGCTATGTTGTCCATGCTGTTTTTGAGCTCCTGGCTTCAAGCAGTCCTTCCACCTTTGCCTCCCAAAGTGCTGGGATTATATGAGTGAGCCACTATATTTGGCTGCTGCTTTTTATTCTCCTAAAATTCAAACACTGATTTTTGTTTAAGTTGTAAGAATGCATGAATTTTGGGTGGAGAGTTGCACATGATAACAACTAACTGCTCATTTAAGGCTACAGTGGCCAAACATACCAGATTTTGATTCTGACTTAGATACTAATTTCAACAGAAGCATCCAACACAGCTAGGTACTCTCTGTAAACCTTTAGCCCTACCACCTCAGCCTCACTCAGTAGACGTCTTTGCCTCCTACTTAACAGAGAAAATAGAATCTTATCAGGTGGGGAGTTTTTATTGTTACCAAGTCTACACATTGTATATGTGCACACACATCCCCTTTTCTTAGGTTGCTGTTAATATGAGAAACGTTTCTGTCCATGTAAGGCTTATCTCTCTCTATTGTTTGTTTTCTTTCTTAATTGGCTGTTTGGCACTTGCTGTGTGCCAGCCACTATAAATAAAATAGATCCATTTCCCTATTGAAGCTTAAATTCTAGTGGGTAGAAAGTAAAGGTTGTTCAGTGATGTTAAGTGCTACATAGAGGAAAGTAAAGCAGAGAAGATTAAGTGCTACATAGAGGACAGTAAAGCAGAGAAGATTAAGTGCTACATAGAGGACAGTAAAGCAGAGAAGATTGATGAGGAATGGGTTGATGTGTAACATTGTTATTTAAACAGAGTTTTGTTTTGTTTTTTTTGAGAGGACTCTCCCTCTGTAGCCCAGGTTGGAGGGTAGTGGTGCTATTTTGGCTCACCACAACCTTCACCTCCCGGGTTCAAGCAATTCTCCTGCTTCAGCTTCCTGAGTAGCTGGGATTACAGGCATCTGCGATGAAATTATTATTTAAAATGGAAGAGACCATTTTAATTAAAACATTACTGGAAGAGACCATTATTGTTTTATCTCGCATGGGAAATTTTGTGCTGTTTCTCCAATTTTTTTTTTTTTGTCCTTATCGGCTTCTTTGATTCTCATCATGCATATGTTGGTATACTTAATGGTGTCTTACAGGTTTCTGAGGCTCTGTTCATTTTTCTTCCTGATTTGTTCTGTTTCTCAGACTGGCTAATCTCAGTTGACCTATCTTCAAGCTGGTTGATTGTTCTGCCTGCTCATAGCTGCTGTTGAGCCACTCTATTGAGGTTTTCATTTCAGTTTTTGTACTTACCAACTCCAGAATTTTGGTTTGATTCTTTCTTAAAAATTTCTGTGTATGTATTTATTTATTTATTTGAGATAACTCGCCTGTAGCCCAGGCTGGAGGACAGTGGTGCTATCTTGGCTCAACACAACCTCTGCCTCCCAGGTTCAAGTGATTCTCCTGCCTCAGCCTCCTGAGTAGCTGGGATTACAGGCATCTGCCACTACGCCCAGCTAGTTTTTGTATTTTTAGTAGAGATGGGGGTTTTACCATGTTAGTCAGGCTGGTCTCGAAGTCCTGACCTCAGGTGATAATGCCTACCTCCCAAAGTGCTGGGATTACAAACGTAAGTCACCGCGCCTGGCCTGTTGACCTTCTTTATTTGGTAAAATATCATTCTCATATGTTCTCCTTTAGTTCTTTAGACATGATTTTCTTTAGTTCTTTCAGCATATTTATAACAGGTGGCTTAAAGTCTTAGTCTAGGGCTAGGTGCAGTGTTTTACGTGTATAATCAAGCCTTTGGGAGGCTTGCTTGAGCCTGGGAGTTTGAGACTTAACTGGGCAACATAGACTTCCATCTCCACAAAAAATAAAAAAAAAATTAGCCAGGCACGGTGGCACATCCACCTATAGTCCCAGCTCCTCAGGAGGCTGACATGGGAAGATTGCTTGAGCCCAGGAGGGCGAGGCTACAGTGAGCTGTGTTGACACATCGGTGTCACCCAGCCTAGGTGACAAAGTGAAACCCTGTCTCTAAATAAATAAATCTAGAAAGTTCAATGTCTGAGCTTTCTTAGGGAGAGTTTATATTGACTGCTTTTTCCTCTGTGTATAGGTCATACTTGTTTCTTTGCCTGCCTAGTTATTTTTTTGTTGAAAACTAGACATTTTATTTTTATTTTTTAGGTACTGGGTCTCGTGTTGCTCAAGCTGAATTTGAACTACTGGGCTTGAGATCCTCTTGCCTCAGCCTCCCAAGTAGCTGAGACTACGGGCATGTGCCACTGTGCCTGGCTAAAAATCTAGACACTTAATATAATGTGGAAACTCTGGAAATCAGATTCTCCCCCCTCCCCAGGGTTATTTGTTGTTGTTTTGTGAAGTCTGTATTTTTTGTTGTCTTTGGTTACTGAAGTATTTGCACAGTTAGCTTAGTGGTTGAATGAATGGGCAGAGAAGCGAATGAATGAGCAGAGATTTCCTTGGATACCTAAAACGTGTAGTCCTCTGGTCTTTGCCAAGGGCTCTATGTGTATGTTGTGGCATGCCTTCAACATTCAGCCAGGAATTTACAACTCTGCCTGAGCTCTTCCTGCCTGTGCAGAGCCTTAGTGTTAGCCACAGGTGAGAGTAAGGTACTCCTCTGGTCTTCTCTGAGCATGTGCACAATGCTACGTGAGTGTGGTTTTTAGGAATATGTCAGAGTTTTTCAAAGTCCCCTACATACATATCATTTCCCAGCTTTTAGTTTTAACCTTTTTAATTAGCCTCCTGTTTGCTTCAGATTCAGGCAGCCACGATGTTAGTTGTTTCTGATTGTTTTTGACCAAAGGTGCCCATGGAAACATTTATGCTGGATGAGCTTGATGACAGGTCAAATAAAGATGGCTTTGCTAGTGGAGTCTTCCAGAGAACCAGCAAATATGTCAGATAATGACAGTTCTTTAGGGATGGGATTTAGAAGGAGTTCCAACCCTGTTTTGCCCTCTTCAGTGGCTGCTGATTTTCACTGTGATTGTGGGCTATTGGGTTTCATAGATACTGTGGAAATGGGAAGGAGTGAAATGGGAATAGCAAGTTAAAATGCCACAAAGGTTGCAGTTCTATGAAGATTCAGCCATATTTGTTGAATAGACACTCCCTGGATTGCCACAGTCCTTTGGTTTATTTCTGCAGTTTTTAAAAAGTTGATTTTTACAGTTTTGCTGTATTTTTGTTGTTTTTATGAAGGAGAGAATTTCAGAGGTCTCTACTCTGCCATTTTTGCTGACATTAACTTCTCTGTGTCGTTGGAGGTCAAGGATGGGAGTAATCCTAACTTTTTTTTTTTTTTTTGAGACGGAGTTTCACTCTTGTTACCCAGGCTGGAGTGTAATGGCGCGATCTCGGCTCACCGCTACCTCCGCCTCCCGGGTTCAGGCAATTCTCCTGCCTCAGCCTCCTGAGTATCTGGGATTACAGGCACGCGCCACCATGCCCAGCTAATTTTTTGTCTTTTTAGTAGAGACGGGGTTTCACCATGTTGACCAGGATGGTCTCGATCTCTTGACCTTGTGATCCACCCGCCTCAGCCTCCCAAAGTGCTGGGATTACAGGCTTGAGCCACCGCGCCCAGCCCCAATCCCAACTCTTTTTTTTTTTTTTTTTTTTTTTTGAGATGGAGTTTCGCTCTTGTTACCCAGGCTGAAGTGCAATGGCACAATCTCGGCTCACCGCAACCTCCGCTTCCTGGATTCAAGCAATTCTCCTGCCTCAGCCTCCTGAGTAGCTGGGATTACAGGCACGTGCCACCATGCCCAGCTAATTTTTTTGTATTTTTAGTAGAGACGGGGTTTCACCATGTTGACCAGGATGGTCTCGATCTCTTGACCTCATGATCCACCCGCCTCAGCTTCCCAAAGTGCTGGGATTACAGGCTTGAGCCACCGCGCCCGGCTGGGTCAGTTGTCTTTAACAGTAACCACAAGCCAATTTCATGGTCCCTTATAATTGCTCCTTTCCTCATATTTCTCAAATACCTGATGCATTGCACCTTCTAATGCAGAGATTGTCAAAGTATGGCTTGCAGGCCAAATTCAGTTCTTGGCCTGTTTTTGTGGTGGCCCATCATTAAAGAGTAAAACAAACAGTGACAACAAAAAGAACTGTGAAATGATGCAAAGCCCAAGTAATATATTTACTATGTGACCCTTCATGGAAAAGTTTTGCCAACTTCTGCATTCTGTTCTACTGGAAAACTACACAGTTTACTACCAATGGAAATTTTAACATTTGCAGTGCCACTTTATGCTAGGGGCTGTCTGTTCTACTCACCACCAGTGATGGGGTTCTCATTGTCAGCTGGATGATTAGGTGGATGGTGACCCAACTCCAGTACTTCGTTTTAGAGCTTCCCTTATATTATTCTTGTCACCAGTGGCTTAAAATTGAGCTCCCTGGGGAAGCTAACTGAGGCAGCAATTAGCATGTATGAAGTTTGTTATGGGAAATCTTTTAGAATCAATGTCTGTGAAAAGAATGGAAAAGAAACTGGGGATAAATTGGGCTGCAACAAAAAGCTCACTTGACCCCGATGTGGAACTCTGTAGCTGGGATAGCCCTCAGAGTTGTCCTAAGTTGGGGATAGGGGATAGAAGCTTGATCAGTCATTGGATGGGGCCACTTAGGAAGACAACTGAATTTAGCAGAGGTAATTAATTTCTAAAGAGAATTGACAGCTGAGGGCTGTTTTCCGGCAGCATTCCTAGCAGCTGGCCAATAAATCCTTCATTCTTGTAAGAGGATATGGGGCAGCACATTAGTGTCTGCTACATATAGCCTCGTGTGATTTTTCTAATTAAAATTTACTTTTTTTATTTTTAAAAATTGTCACCGGGCGCAGTGGCTCAAGCCTGTAATCCCAACACTTTGGGAGGCCGAGGCGGGTGGATCACGAGGTCAAGAGATTGAGACCATCCTGGTCTACATGGTGAAACCCCGTCTCTATTAAAAATACAAAAAATCAGCTGGGCATGGTGGTGTGTACCTGTAATCCCAGCTACTCAGGAGGCTGAGGCAGGAGAATTGCCTGAACCCAGGAGGCGGAGGTTGCGGTGAGCCGAGATCGCGCCATTGCACTGCAACCTGGGTAACAAGAGCAAAACTCCGTCTCAAAAAAAAAAAAAAATTGTCATAATTTTCTTTTTTAGTGAATTAGTTTTTCTTATAAGCTATAAAATACAGTATTCAATAATATACAATTGTATATTTTTACTGATAATAAGATGGACAGTTCTTAAGGCATTTTGGAAAAACTGAGCTGTTTTGGTTTTAATTTGTGTAAATTATGGGTTAACCATTTTAGTACTAGAAATATCATCATAGAGTCCTGATATCCTAATCAAAAAGCTAGAAAATCTTAAAAAGACAGCGAATTCATTCCTCTCGTTTGACAAATGAGAAAGCTGAGAACAAGAGAGAGGGTTATGAAGCTATTAGTGACAAGGATTAGAATGTAAGTCTCTAAACTTCCAGGCTAGTGTCGTTTATAAAAATTTGACAATTTTTTTTTCTTTTATGGCCTTTATAGTCATCTTGTTGCTCTCTGGAACCTTGCAGATGCTTCAGTAACAACAGGAATAGTAAAGTTAACTTTTGGAGTTATATCATTTTGGACAGGTGAATCTGATTTATTTTTAACTTTCCTGGAAGATGATTGCACAGTTAACTTTGGAAGCTTTTTCCCAATGACTATGGGTTAACAGGTAATGGAAACTTTATTTGCTGGCAGGATCATACAATGAACACGGTGTTTTCAAGTGAAATCTGAAAGTGCTCTGGCATTTAAACATTCAGTGTTTTAATTTTAGTGGTAGATTATCTTAACCATATCCTAGATTATTTGACTCATAACTGTCCCCTGACCCTTGGGTCAAAATTTGCATTTGTGTTTATGTTTGTAGTGGTGCCAAGTAAATACTGTTTGGACTGTTGGGGACTAATATTAAGGAAAAGAATAGAGGTAGTCTTAATGAGTAAGAAGATTTTTAGTTAAATGAAGACCAAATTATTTTCTAATATGTGGCATTAATGTTTAATAATAATGTGAAACTGAGAAAAAGTACATGCCTTATGAGGCATTCAGTAGTTCAGTAATTACAAACTTAAAAGATATCTTGTGGTACAGTTGGTACATTTTCATGTGAGCAGAGATTTATTTTCAGCAAAATGACATGACCAATTTTTTCAGTGTAACTTGTTAAGTTGAAATTTGTTTGGAAGTTTTTAGTTTATTTGGTATGTGTTTATATTTGTTTTATATTTAGTTTTTAGTTTATTTGGTTTTGTGTTTTTAGTTTATTTGGTTTTGTGTTTGTATAAGATCCCTAATTTATTTCTAGGTTTAAGTTTGCATAGGTTTGTATAACCTCAGAGAAGAGATAATTTCTATAATATTAGAAACTGGAGGAACATGTCATCTTTTTTAAAAGGCTGTGTATAATTCAAGTTGATAGTCTCTATTTCTGGAGTTCTAAATGAGTTTAAAGAAATTGATGTTAGACCACCTGAACATATCTAGTTAAAGTATGTGAAAATTGGGCCGGGTGCAATGGCTCATGCCTGTAATCCCAGAACTTTGGGATGCTGAGGCAAAGGGATTACCTGAGGTTGGGAGTTCAAGACCAGCCTGGCCAACATACTGAAACCCCATCTCTACTAAAAATAGAAAAATTTGCCTGGTGTGGTGGCGGGTGCCTGTAATCAAAGCTGCTCAGGAGGCTGAGGCAGGAGAATTGCTTGAACCTGTGAGACTGAGGTTGCAGTGAGCAGAGATGGCACCATTGCACTCCAGACTGGGTGACAAGAGCGAGAATGTGTCTCCAAAAAAATATATGAAAGTTATAATGAATGTGTAAGTCATATTTTACTTGTGTATAGGCAGCAAAGGAGGAAAGGGAAACTATGTAGAATAATAATATCTTAAATTATTATTATAATAGATTTCTTCTGAATAAAGCATCTGATGCCATAGACTACTGCAAGGAAGTTCTGATAATTTCAGTCTTCAAAGATTCACTCCATTTCTCATGTTATATATAAGTCTTTTGAATGTGTTTAACTCAAAATATTCTATAGTGAATCTCAGAATTAGGAAAAAAAATTCCTAATTTATTTGTTTCTTAAGTTCACATTTTTGCCAGTTGCTCTTTAGTGTGATGTAGGTATTTATTATGAAATAGTCATGCCCGGCCAGGCACAGTGGCTCATACCTGTAATCCCAGCACTTTGGGAGGTTGAGGTGGGTGGGATCATGAGGTCAGGAGTTCGAGACCAGCCTGGCCAACATAGTAAAACCCTGTCTCTACTAAACATACAAAAATTAGCTGTGCATGGTAGTGTGTGCCTGTAGTTCCAACTACTTAGGAGTCTGAAGCAGGAGAATTACTTGAACCCCGGAGGTGGAGGTTGCAGTAAGCCGAGATTATGCCACTGCACTCCAGGTTGGGTGACAGAGAGAGACTCTATCTCAAAACAACAACAAAAATGGTGGGTCATGCCTGTAATCCCACCACTTTGGGAGGCAGAGGTGGGTCTTTAAAAAAAAAAAAAAGAAAAATAGTTACGTTCTCCCTACTAAGATCTACTTGATAAATCCTATACTTATTGAAGTCAGGCACTACCTGTAGTTTAGTCAGTGTGTGTGTATGCCTGTGTGTGTGTGTGTGTGGTTGGTTGGTTTTGAGATAGTATCTTACTCTGTCACCCAGGCTGTAATGCAGTGGTGGAATCATAACTCGCTACAACCTCAACCTCCCAGGCTCAAGTGATCCTCTTGCAGTAACCTGCTAAGCATAATAGCTGGGACTACAGGCACAAGCCACCATTACAGGCTAGTTTAGTTTTTGTAGAGTTCGGGTCCCCCTGTGTTGCCCAGGCTAGTCTTGAAGTAGAAGGAAGATCATGTTGACAAATAATGTCTTATATAAGATTATAACTTAAGATTAGTAAAATACCTAGCTAGGAACAATGATCTAGTTGGGAGCAACTAGTTGGCAGACACACTCATGTCCTAGCTACTCAGAAGGCTGAGGTGGGAGGATCACTTGAGCCCGGTAGTTTGAGACCAGCCTAGACAACATAGTAAAATCCTGTCATCCCCACCATCATCATCATCATCATCATTATTATTATTATTATTATTATTTTGTAGAAATAAGGGTCTTGCTGTTGCCCAGGTAGGTCTCGAACTTCTGGGCTCAAGCAGTCTTCCTGCCTTGGCCTCCCAAAGTGCTTGGATTACAGGCGTGAGCCACCGTACCTGGCCAGTTTACTCGCTCTTTAATGGGGCAATGTAGACGCATATAAAAAGAATTATGATGAATTGAGTTGAGCACCAACAGCAGTTTCATTTAGTCTTTACTCTTGAAAAGATATTATACATTTTACTAGGGCACCGCCCCCTACACCCCTGCCTTTTTTTTTTTTTTTTTTTTTAAGAGAGAGGGGCCAGGCACTGTGGCTCACGTTTGTAATCCCAGCACTTTTGGAGGCTGAGGCTGGTGGATCAGTTGAGCCCAGGAGTTTGAGACCAGCTTGGACAATAGCAAGACCCTCATTTCTTTTTCTTTTTCTTTTCTTTTTCTTTTTTTTATGGAGACAGAGTTTTGCTCTGTCACCAGGCACAGTGCAGTTGGCTCACTGTAACCTCTGCCTCCCAGATTCAAGCGATTCTCATGCTTCAGTCTCCTGAGTAGCTGGGATTACACGTGCCTACCACCACGACCAGCTTATTTTTGTATTCTTAGGAGTTACTTGGTTTTGCCGTGTTGGCCAGGCTGAATCTCAGGTGAGTCACCTGCTGCAGCCTCCCAAAGTGTTGGGATTATAGGCAAGCCACCACAGCTGGCCCACGTTTGCCTTTTTTTTTTTTCTTTTTCTTTTTCTTTTTTTGAGATGGAGTCTCACTCTGTTGCCCAGGCTTGTGTGCAGTGGTGCAATCTCGGCTCACTACAACCTCTACCTCCCAGGTTTAGGCGATTCTCCTGCCTCAACCTCCTAAGTAGCTGGGATTACAGGTATGAGCTACCATACCCAGCCCCCTTTGCCTTTAAAAAATTCTTTTTATATTGTTGTTAAGTTTTCCATATACTGTTACCTCTTTTTTTTTCACTCCAATGTAAGTTGTCATGCTAGTACGTATGCTATTATCTCTACCATTTTGTTTGAGGATGTCCAAAAAGAATTTTAAAAAGCATTTTTAGTAGTCATATGGACTGATATATTCAAATAAAAATTTTAATTTTTTTGAGATGGAGTCTTGCACTTTCTCCCAGGCTGTAGTGCAATGGTGTGATCTTGGCTTACTGCAATCTCCTCCTCCTGGGTTCAAGCAATTCTCCTGCTTCAGCCTCCTGAATAGCTGGGACTATAGTTGTGTGTCACACGCCCAGCTAATTTTTTTGTGACCTGGTTGTGACTTGTTTTTCTAGCTTCAGCTTAAATTCTATTTTATAGTTTATTTTTCCTGCTGTCATTCCTCTACATTACTCTTGCCCTTCCTTTGGAGTTTTACTTTTCTTTGTATACTCAGAATGTAATAGTATGCAGCCTGTACTAATAAGTGTGTCTGAAGGACTGTATGCCCTGTTGTACTATAAAGAGGGTAAGTTTATGCAGACACTGAAATGGAGGAACAAAATTTTGTTGATAATTGGAGCTTGAGTATTTTGTTTTGATTATCTTTCCATACAGTGAAATAAATGGTGATATCAAAATACAACAGATTGAATTTTTTGCTTTGTGGATTTGAGAACGACTGTCAAGAGTAAATTAAATATGTAATATGTGTGTGAGAGGTGAAATTCAGCATTGATTTTTCTTTCCTTCGAGAGTTGAGTTGCTATTAACAAATCCAAATTAATTAACACTTTCATTACTGAAAAAAAAATTGATAACTTCTATTGAAGAGTGGCACTACATTACACTAAAGCAGGTATGAGCCAGAATGAATTCTCCTTTTTTTCTGTTTGTTTCCTATACTTGAAGAAACATTCACTTATTCAATAAGTGTTAGCTGGCACCCGCATTATGCAGGATGGAAAATGTAATTTGTAAGATGCCAGGATAGCACTGTAGTAGGATACAGTGATGCAGCCTGTGTTTTCAAGGAACTTATTTTCTGCATAGTATGAAAAGCAAAAGAAATATAGGAATAGTGTTAATAGGTAAAAGGTTTACTACCTTTAGGTTAGGTACTTGTCTTACTTGCAAATATATCCTTTCTGACTGCTGTCGAGCTACTACTATAATAATCACATTTCTGATAAATGCTTGAGTTCTCAAAGGCATTTCAGCCAAGCACACATCATTTCTAAGCAAAACTTGGACTGGTTCCTTTCTGTGTTTTCTAAATGGGTGAGTGGGCTAGATAATGTAAATAAAAATACATATTTCTCTTAGTTTTCTTTTTATCCTGGAATACTCCAGGTGGCCAGTGCTTTTTTCTTTCTCCTTTTGAATCTGCTTTGGTTGTTCTTAGCGTTTTAGAAGCATACCTGTCCCTCATACGCATCTATGCAATGAAGCCTTATACATGTTTTACAAATGGAAGGTAAATGAAGAGGGAAATTTTATACCTCATTCCTTTTCTGGGAAGATCATTCTCTCCTTCCCTAGGTTTCCTTTGTTGTGGTTAAAGCCGAGAATTCCTGAGAGAGAGTGAGAGAGTGCGCTTGCGCCCATATGTGCTTAAGATCAAGAATGAAAGAGAGCTCGGGGGGTGTGTGGGAGGCTTAATAGAATAGATGTCAAGCTCGGTCTTGAAAAACAGGTAGTATTTGGACAGAAAAAATGGAAAAGGATATTAATGTGCGCCTAAGATATTAGCAAAAGATAGAAGTGTGCAAACAGCAGAAGATGTAAGTATGTAAATGTTAGCAAAAGATGTGTTTCTTGTGATAAAACTGTAAACAATCATAAGTCCAACATGGGCCATCATTTAAACATATTTATGTGAGGATCTTAAAGTTCTCCTTAATGGTAAATTTTCCCATGTAAGAAATGTTTATGAAACTGTTCAGACTACTAAATATCAAATATTTGTATTATAAAAAATAATAGTAGACGGATCCAAGATGGCTGATTAGGAGCAGCTCAGGATTGCCCCAGCGAAAGTACAGAGGGTGAGTGGACGCCGCATTTCCAGATGGATTTTTATTGCCCACAGACCAGGAGACTCCCAGGCAGAGGAGCAACACAGGTTGCCAGTGTGGCTATTTCAGCCGGTGTGGATTTTTTGGCCGGTGCCCCGGCGTGGCGATTCTCCATACAAAATACATGGGTCTGGGCACCATTTTAGCTGGCGATTGGAGCTCGGGGAAGACAGAGTGGCCCATTCAACTGATAGAAAAGGGGACTGAAACAAGGAGCCAGGCCAGGAGATTCCCAGGCAAAATAGCGCCACAAATCTTAGGGCGGCTGTTTCAGCCGGTGCGGTGGGTCACGGGACGGGAAATCACTCAGATCCCGGCGCTTTTTCAACAGGCGACTGGAATACCTGGGAGACACACACACACAAAAAGGCTCTGAGGCAGAGAGCCAGGTGATCAGGCTCGGCTGGTCCCACCCCCACAAAAAAACGGCAATCTGAAACACGCTGGATTGGGAGTTTCACAGCAAGTACAACAGAACCCAGGACGGTCCAGCTCAGTGGGGAAGGGGTGTCCGCCATTACCGAGGCACTCCACCACTACGGAGGTAGTCCACCATTGCTGAGGCAGCCCACCATTACAGAGGTGGGCCGCCATTGTCGAAGCATTTCTAACTACACCCATATAAACAGGACTGAAGGGAAGTTCACATGGCAGCTAGTGGGAGGCCACAGCAGCTCAGCAAAGCCTCTGCAGGCAGAAAGTGACTAGGCTGACTCCTCACTGGGCAGGGCAGCCCTGAAAAAAGGCGGCAGCACAACAGAAACTCATAAATAAAGCCCTTACTCCCCAGGACAGAGCACCTGGGGGGAAAAAAAAGGCGAGTTTATGAGTTCTGCTGTAGCAGACTTAAACGTACCTGCCTAGCAACTCTGAATGAATAACAGAGCTCACAGCTCAGCACTTGAGCTCCTATAAAGGACAGACTGTCTCCTCAAGTAGCTCCCTGACCCCCATATATCCAAAGAGTCACCTCATAAAGTAGAGCTCAGACTGACATCAGTCGGGTATCCTTCAGGGACAAAGATAGCAGAGGAAACTGGCAGCAACCCTTACTGTTCTGCAGCTGCTGCAGGTGATCCCCAGGCAACCAGGGCCTGGAGTGGACCTCAGGAGTCCTACAGCAGAGGGGCCTGACTGTTAGAAGGAAAACTAAGAAACAGAAAGAAAGAACTTCATCATCAACAAACTGGATGTCTACTCAGAGACCCAATCTGAAAGTCAACAACTACAAAGACAGCAGGTGGATAAATCCACAAAGATGGAAAGAAACCAGCACAGAAAGGATGGAAACACCCGAAATCAGAACACCTCTCCTCCCACAAGGGATCATAACTCCTCCCCAGCAAGGGAACAAGGCTGGATGGAGAATGAGTGTGATGAATTGACAGAATCAGGCTTCAGAAGGTGCATAATAAGAAACTTCTATGAGCTCAAAGAACATGTTCGAACCCAGTGCAAAGAAACTATAAGAACCTTGAAAAAGATTTGACGAAATGCTAACGAGAATAAACAACTTAGAGAGGAATATAAGTGAATTGATGGAGCTGAAAAACACAACATGAGAACTTCGCAAAGCATACACAAGTTTCAACAGCTGAACTGACCAAGCAGAAGAAAGTATATCAGAGGTTGAAGATCAACTCAATGAAATAAAATGAGAAGGCAAGATTAGAGAAAAAAGAGTAAAAAGGAATGAACAAAGTCTCCAAGAAATATGGGACTATGTGAAAAGACCTAATCTTCGTTTGATACGTGTACCTGAATGTGATGGAGAGAATGAATCCAAGCTGGAAAATACTCTTCAGGATATTATGCAGGAAAATTTCCCCAATCTAGTAACACAGGCCAATATTGAAGTCCAGGAAATACAGAGAAGACCAGAAAGATACTCCTCAAGAAGAGCAACAGCAAGGCACATAATCTTCAGATTCACCAGGGTTGAAATGAAGGAGAAAATGCTAAGGGCAGCCAGAGAGAAAGGTCGGGTTACCCACAAAGGGAAGCCCATCCGACTCACAGCAGATCGCTCAGCAGAAACCCTACAAGCCAGAAGAGAGTGGGGCCAATATTCAACATCCATAAAGAAAAGAACTTTCAACCCAGAATTTAATATTTAGAAAAACTAAGCTTCATAAATGAAGGAAAAATAAAATCCTTTGCGAACAAGCAAGTACTCAGAGATTTCATCACCACCAGGCCTGCTTTACAAGAGCTCCTGAAAGAGGCACTAAACATAGAAAGGAACAACCAGTACTAGCCACTCCAAAAACATACTAAATGGTAAAGAGCATGAATACAATAAAGAAACTGCATCAACTAACGGGAAAAACAGCCAGCTAGCATCAAAATGGCAGGATCAAATTCACACATAGCAATATTAACCCTAAATGTAAATGGGCTAAATGCCCCAATCAAAAGACACAGACTGGCAAATTGGATAAAAAGCGAAACCCATCGATGTGCTGTATCCAGGAAACCCATCTCACATCCAAGGATACACAAAGGTTCAAAATAAAGGGATGCAGGAAGATGTACCAAGCAAATGGAGAGCAAAACAAAGCAGGGGTTGCACTTCTCGTCTCAGATAAAATAGACTTTAAACCAACAAAGATCAAAAGAGACAAAGAAGGACATTACATAATGGTAGAAGGATCAATGCAACAAGAAGAGCTAACGATCCTAAATATATATGCACCCAATACAGGAGCACCCAGATACATAAGGCAAGTTCTTAATGGCTTACAAAGAGACTTAGACTCCCACACAATAATACAGGGAGACTTTAACACCCCATTGTCAATATTAGATCAACCAGACAGAAAATTAACAAGGTTATCCAGGACTTGAACTCAGACCTGGGCCAAGCAAACCTAACACATTTACCGAACTCTCCACCCCAAATCCACAGAGTATACGTTCTTCTCAGCACCACGTCACACCTACTCTAAAATTGACCACATAATTGGAAGTTAATCACTCCTCAGCAAATGCAGAAGAACAGAAATCATAACAAACAGTCTCTCAGACCACAGTGCAATCAAGTTAGAACTCAGAATTGAGAAACTAACTCAGAACTGCACAGCTTCATGGAAACTGAACAGCTAGCTCTTGAATGTTGACTGGATAAACAATGAAATGAAGACAGAAATAAAGATGTTCTTCGAAACGAACAAGAACGAAGACACAACATACCAGAATCTCTGGGACACATTTAAAGCAGTGTCTAGAGGAAAATATATAGCAATAAATGCCCACATGAGAAGCAAGGAAAGATCTAAAATCTACATCCTATCATCAAAATTGAAAGAGCTAGAGGAGCAAGACCAAAAAAAACTCAAAAGCTAGTAGAAGACAAGCAATAACTAAGATCAGAGCAGAACTGAAGGAGATAAAGACACAAAAAACCTTTCAAAAAATCAATAAATCCAGGAGCTAGTTTTTCAAAAAGATCAACAAAATAGACCACTAGCTAGATTAATAAAAAAGAAAAGAGAGAATAATTAAATAGATGCAATAAAAAACGGTAAAGGGGATATCACCACAGATTCCACAGAAATACAAACCATCATCAGAGATTATCACAAATGACTCTATGCACATAAAGTAGTAAACCTGGAAGAAATTGATAAATTCCTGGACAGTTGCATCCTCCCAAGCCTAAACCAGGAAGAAGCCGAAACCCTGAATAGACCAATAACAAGGTCTGAAGTTGAGGCAGCAGTTAAGAGCCTACCACCCAAAAAAACCCAGGTCCAGACGGGTTCACAGCTGAATTCTACCAGTCATACAAAGAGGAGCTGGTACCATTCCTTCTGAAACTATTCCAAACAATCCATAAAGAGGGAATCCTTCCAAATCAGTGTATGAGACCAGCATCATCCTGATACCAAAATCTGGCAGAGACTTAGCAAGAAAAGAATACTTCAGACCAATATCCATGATGAATACAGATGTGAAAATCTTCAATAAAATACTGGCAAGCCAATTGCAACAGCACTTCAAAAAGCTTATACACTATGATCAAGTAGGCTTCATCCCAGGGATGCAAGGCTGGTTCAACATATGCAAGTCTATAAACATAATTTACCGCATAAACAGAATGAAAGACAAAAACCACATGATTATCTCGATTGATGCAGAGAAGGCCTTTGACAGAATTCAACAGCCTTTTAGGCTAAAAACCCTCAATAAACTAGGTATTGATGGAACGTATCTCAAAATAATAAAAGCTATTTACAACAAACCAACAGCCAATATCACACTGAATGGGCAAAAACTAGAAGCATTCCCTTTGAAATCTGGCACTAAACAAGTATGCCCTCTCTCACCACTTCTATTCAATATAGTATTGGAATTTCTAGCCAGAGCAATCAGGCAAGAAAAAGAAAGGGTATTCAAATAGGAAAGGAGGAAGTCAAATTGTTTCTATTTGCAGGCAACATGATTGTGTATCTAGAAGACCCCATCATCTTAGCCCCAAATATCCTAAAACTGATAAGCAACTTCAGCAAAGTCACAGGATATAAAATCAATGTGCAAAAATTCCTAACATTCTATACACCAATAACAGACGTAAAGAGGGCCAAATCAGGAACGAACTGCTATTCACAATTGCTACAAAGATAATAAAATACCTGGGAATACAACTAACAAAGGATGTAAAGGACCTCTTCAAGGAGAACTACAAACCACTGCTCAATGAAAGGAGAGAACACAAACAGGTGAGAAACCTTCCATGTTCATGGTTAGGAAGAATCAATATCATGAAAATGGCCATACTGCCCAAAGTAATTTACAGATTCAACACTATCCCCATTAAGCTACCAATGACCTTCGTCACAGAACTGGAAAAAATCAACTTAAGCTTCATATGTAACCAAAAGAGAGCCTGCATAGCCAAGTCAATTCTAAGTTAAAAAAAAAACAAAGCAGGAGGCATCACACTACCGGACTTCAAACTATACTGCAAGACTTCTTTAATCAAAAGAGCATGGTACTAGTATCAAAACACAGATATAGACCAATGGAACAGAACAGAGACCTCGGAGGCAACACCACACATCTACAACCATCTGATCTTTGACAAACCTGACAAAAACAAGCAATGGGGAAAGGATTCCCTGTTTAATAAATGGTGTTGGGAAAACTGGCTAGCCATGTGCAGACAGCAGAAACTGGACCCCTTCCTGACACCTTACACTAAAATTAATTCCAGATGGATTAAAGACTTAAACATAAGACCCAACACCATAAAAACCCTAGAAGAAAACCTAGGTAAAACCATTCAGGACATAGGCATCGGCAAGGATTTCATGACCAGAACACCAAAAGCATTGGCAACAAAAGTCAAAATAGACAAATGGGACCTAATCAAACTCCACTGCTTCTACATGGCAAAAGAAACAGTCATTAGAGTGAATCGGCAACCAACAGAATGGGAAAAAATTTTTGCAATCTACCCATCTGACAAAGGGCTGATACCCAGAATCTGCAAAGAAATAAAACAGATTTAGAAGAAAAAAAGCCCATTCAGAAGTGGGCAAAGAACATGAACAGACACTTTACAAAAGAAGACATACATGAGGCCAACAAACATACGAAAAAATGCTCATCATCTCTGGTCATTAGATAAATGCAAATCAAAACTACATTGAGATACCACCTCATGCCAGTTAGAATGGTGATCATTTGAAAATCTGGAGACAACAGATGCTGGAGATGATGTGGAGAAATAGGAACACTTTTACACTGTTGGTGGGAGTGTAAATTAGTTCAACCATTGTGGAAGACAGTGTGGCGATTCCTCAGGGACCTAGACATAGAAATTTCATTCGACCCAGCAATTCCATTACTGGGTATATGTCCACAGTATTAGAAATCATTCTACTATAAGGACACATGCACACAAATGTTCATTGCAGCACAATTTACAATAGCAAAGACCTGGAACCAACCCATATGCCCATCAATGATACACTGGACAGGGAAAATGTGGCACATGTACACCATGGAATAGTATGCAGCCATTAAAAACGATGAGTTTGTGTGCTTTGTAGGGACATGGATGAATCTGGAAACCATCGTTGTCAGCAAACTGACACAAGAACAGAAAATCAAACACCATGTGTTCTCACTCATAGGTGATTGTTGAACAGTGATAACACATGGAAACAGGGAGGGGATCATCCCAAACTGGGGTCTGTTGGGGGAAATAGGGGAGGACAGTGTGGGGTGCTAACTGGGGAGAGAGAGCATGGGGAGAAATGCCAGATATAGGTGAAGGGGAGGAAGGCAGCAAATCACACTGCCATGTGTGTACCTATGCAGCAATCTTGCATGTTCTTCACATGTACCCCCAAACCTAAAATGCAATAAAAAAAAAAATAGTATCCCTCAGTTCCATCTATTTTTTTTTTTTTTTTTTTTTTTTTTTTTTTGAGACAGAGTTTCGCTCTCGTTACCCAGGCTGGAGTGCAATGGCGCGATCTCGGCTCACCGCAACCTCCGCCCCCTGGGTTCAGGCAATTCTCCTGCCTCAGCCTCCTGAGTAGCTGGGATTACAGGCACGCGCCACCATGCCCAGCTAATTTTTTGTATTTTTAGTAGAGACGGAGTTTCACCATGTTGACCAGGATGGTCTCGATCTCTTGACCTCGTGATCCACCCGCCTCGGCCTCCCAAAGTGCTGGGATTACAGGCTTGAGCCACCGCGCCCGGCCTATTTTTTTTTTAAAGCTTAGGATACTTCAATAAAAAGAAATATAGCCTAGGAACTTCTAAATGCCTAATTCTCATCTATTGAAATCATTAAGTATCTGTTACTTCTAAAGGGGGTGTAGCAAATTAAGCTATTGGTTCCTTATTTTTTTTTTTTTGAGACAGAGTTTTGCTCTTGTTACCCAGGCTGCCACCTCGACTCACTGCAGCCTCCGCCTCCTGGGTTCCAGCAATTCTCCTACCTCAGCTTTCCGAGTAGCTGGGACTACAGGCGTGTGCCACCATCCCCAGCTAATTTTTGTATTTTTAGTAGAGATGGGATTTCGCCATGTTGATCTGGATGTTCTTGATCTCTTGACCTCCTGATCCACCCGCCTCAGCCTCCCAAAGTGCTGGAATTATAGGCAGGTGTATTGTATAATTGCTATACTTATGAGTAGTTTTAGTGAGCTAGTATTAAGTAATGGGAATAATTTTTTTCGTAGATAGTTAAAAGCCATCCCTCTCAAGATTAGGTGACTTATTAACAGCTAGGTTTTAATTATTTTTTGTGTGGTTGGTTTTTTTAAATTCATCCTTTTCTTTCTTTGCCTGCTTCATTTTTCCTTCCTAGGGAGTTTTAATTATCAAGACTTTTTCATGAAAAGAAATATGTTTAAACCTTTTTGTAGGCCTTTTGTGTGTGTGCGTTTGGGAAGATGCCGTGGAATTCCACAGAGTTATCCGGGATATCTTGCAATTTCAGTGTCTGTAGGCCAAATCAGATATCCTTTTTGTTGTTTTTACTGCCACCATCCCTACTCTTCTTTCCTCCCTAGATGCAACCCAGTGTCTGCCTCCTGACACTCCATTTACAGAAACTTAATGTCTACATGAGATGTTAAAGGGAATTTTCAAAGAATATTATTTTCTTCATTTACTTTTTTAAGGTTAGTTAGATATGTATTATAGAGATTGTGTTCTGTTTTTTCTCTTGGAAATTTTGAAGTCCAGTTTAAATAACTACATTGATTGAATTAAGTACTATAGTAATAAATGTGAGTATAAATACCTGAGTCCTAAATTTAGGATTCTTCCAGCTTCTTCATGTTTACTTTCTTAGCTATCTTAAATATTTCTGTCATTTTTATTATTAATATACTGAATTAGTGTATTGTAGATGAAGTAGGTTCTTCCAAGCCTGAGGTACTGTAAGAGATTACACACATATGGTCATTCCCATATTTTACGGTTGAGAAAACTAAGAACTTTATGATTTCATTTATTTAGCAACAAAAGTTTGCCAAATATTTATTGAGTTTTCATATGCCAGGCAATGTTCTGGATAATAGGAATATAGCAGTGAGCAAAAGATAAAAAATTTCTAATTTTATGGAGGTTACATTTTGGTAGAATTTTTTTAAATTTATTTTTTAAGTTTTAACTTTCATCATATAGTAAAGGATACATGTGCAGGTTTACTATTACATGAGTAAATTATGTGATGCTCAAGCTTGGGGTCCTAGTGATCTCATCACCCAGACAATAAGCACAGTACCCAACAGTTACTGTGATTGGCACCACTGCACTCCATCTGGGCAACAGAATGAGACGATCTCTAAAATAAAAAAAGTAAAAAAGAAAATATCATTAAAATAGCTCATAGTTTCCTACCTCAAGGGGGTAAACTTCCTCTTTTCATGAATTTGCCTGTATGTTGCTTCCAAAGCTAAAGTATTTTAAAGTTATTTTTTAAATTCCTTTGATGTTTGCTCCAGAATAGTGTTGGAGTTTCTTTAGTCAGTGCTAGAGAATGTCTTAAAAATCACTAAATAAAACAAAACTCAACTGTATCTAGTGTTTTCTCTAAAAATTTTTTTTGGCCAGGTGCAGTAACTCACACCTGTAGTCCCAGCACTTTGGGAGGCCAAGGTGGGCAGATCACGAGGTCAAGAAATAGAGACCATCCTGGCCAACATAGTAAAACCCCATCTCTACTAAAATACAAAAATTAGCTCAGTGTGGTGGTGCGTGCCTGTAGTCCCAGCTGCTCGGGAGGCTGAGGCAGAAGAATTGCTTGAACCTGGGAGGCAGGGGTTGCATTGAGCTGAGATCGCACCACTGCACTCCAGCCTGGCGCCTGGCGACAAAGCGAAACTCTGTCTCAAAAAAAAAAAAATTTAAGCAGAAAACTCTTGCAATAGAACAAATTTTGTGAAGTTACTTGTTTGTGAAAGCAAGATACTTTTTTTTTTGTTTTTGTTTTTGTTTTTTGAGGCGGAGTTTCACTCTTGTTACCCAGGCGGGAGTGCAATGGCGCGATCTCGGCTCACCGCAACCTCCGCCTCCTGGGTTCAGGCAGTTCTCCTGCCTCAGCCTCCTGAGTGGCTGGGATTACAGGCACACGCCACCATGCCCAGCTAATTTTTTGTATTTTTAGTAGAGATGGGGTTTCACCATGTAGACCAGGATGGTCTCGATCTCTTGACCTCGTGATCCACCCGCCTCGGCCTCCCAAAGTGCTGGGATTACAGGCTTGAGCCACCGCGCCCGGCTAAGATACTGTTTTTTAAGAAATACTGCAAAATAGAGCTGGGCATGGTGGCTTATGCCTATAATCCCAACACTTTGGGAGGCCAAGGCAGGCGGATCACCTAAAATCAGGAGTTCAAGACCAGCCTGACCAACAACATGGCGAAACCCCGTCTCTACTAAAAATATATTAATTAGCCAGGTGTGGTGGCTGGTGCTTGTAATCCTAGCTATTCGAGAGGCTGAGGCAGGAGAATTGCTTAAACCCGGGAGGCGAAGGTTGCAGTGAGCCGAGATTGTGCTACTCTACCCCAGCCTGGGTGACAGAGCAAGACTCTGTCTCAAAAAAAAAAAAAAAAAAAAAAATTGCAAAATAGTAGTTGAACTTTAGTTCAGTACCAGCTGAATCAAAGTTGAAAGTTTTACACTGGTGACCTCTGGTCGTCTTGCAGTTAAAAAATTATCTACTGCTAAGTACAAATATCAAGTAATTCTCCCCTGCTGTTCTCCCCCATACAGAGTCTTGCTTTGTTGCCCAGGCTGGAGTGCAGTGGCGCAGTCTTGGCTCACTGCAACCTCCGTCTCTCGGACTCAAGCAATTCTCCTGCCTCAGCCTCCCAAGTAGCTGGGATTACAGGCACGTACCATGCCCAGCTAATTTTTGTGTTTTTAGTAGGGATGTGGTTTCACCATGTTGGCCAGGATGTTCTCAAACTCCTGGAACTACTGACCTTGTGATCTGCCCACCTCGGCCTCCCAAAATGGTGAGATTACAGGCGTGAGCCACCATACCTGGCCTCAAATAATTCTTGTGTGAATTTACATGCTGATTGTTGAATAAATTAAGACAATATATAAAATGCCCTACTGGGCATTGTGGGTCATGCCCCCAATCCCAGCGCTTTGGGTGGCCTAGGCAGGTGGATTACCTGAGGTCCAGAGTTCAAGACCAGCTTGGCCAACATGGTGAAATCTCATCTTTACTAAATTACAAAAATTAGCCTGCTGTGGTGGCATGCACCTATAGTCCCAGCTACTTGGTAGGCTGAGGTAGGAGAATCACTTGAGCCCGGGAGATGGAGGTTGCAGTGGGCCGAGATCATGCCACTGTTCTCCAGTCTGGGCAACAGAACGGAATTCTGTCTCAAAAGAAAAAAATAAAATAAAATGTGGTCCTAAATGAACACCTTTTCCTGCATTCAAAGGAAGAAAAGCTATCCTGAAAATCAACAATAATATTTCTTACCCTGAATTATCTACTGAAATGGTATTTGGAAACAAGTTTGTAAAAATTAATTTTTGCCTTTGCGATACACTTCAGATCAATGTAATTAACAAAATTTGTTGAGTTGGGCACATAAAAAATGAATTTTCTGTTGCCTATTTTATTGAGATAACTGCACATTCCATTGCAAAACCTTTTTTTGGTGGGGGGCCTAGGTCTTTGACCTTATCTTCACAATAAAAATATGCTTTTAAAATCTTTCCTTTTATTTAGATTTTCTTTGATATCCCTCATCAGAGTTTTTTGTAGTTTTCTTCCTGTGCATTTGTTTGGTGCTAAGGTAGATGGTACTGTGTCAAAATCTAAATATTTATTACTGTTGTATACGGAAGTAATGGACTTTTGTTTATTAATCTTGTTTCCTACAACCTTGCTATAATTGCCTATTTTTTTTTTTTTTTTTTTTTTTTTTTTGAGATGGAGTCTCACACCGTTGCCCAGGCTGGAGTGCAGTGGCATGATCTCGGCTCCCTTCACCCCCACCTCCCAGCTTCAGACGACCTTCCTGCCTCAGCCTCCTGAGCAGTTGGGACTACAGGCATGTGCCACCACAACCAGCTAATTTTTGTATTTTTTAGTAGAGACAGGGTTTCACCATGTTGGCCAGGCTGGTCTTGAACTCCTGGGCTCAAGTGATCTGCCTGCCCTGGCCTCTCAGAGTTCTGGGATTACAAGTGTTAGCCACCCTGCTTTATATGTAAACTTCTTTGATTCAGGGTTCTTTTTGTTGATGTTTTAGGATTTTTAACAAAGTCAGGTCATCTGCAGTTTTATTTCTACTTTCTCAATCTTTATACCTTTTCTTTTCTCTAGGACTTGGAGTATGATGTTAAATGGGTGTGATGAAAGAGGAAATCCTTGCCTTGTTCCCAGTCTTAGGGGGGAAAAATCTACTTTTTCATAATTGAATATGATATTTAACTGTAGGTTTTTCATAGATACTCTTTATTAAATTGAGGGTGTTCCCTTTATTCCTGTTTATTGAGAGTTTTTGTCATGAATGTGTATAAGATTTTGTCGAATTCTTTTCTGTATTCATTACGATCATATGAAACTTCTTCTTCTTTAGCTTGTTTAGCCAATTGATGATGTGTTACAGTAACAGTTTTGAATGTTGAATCTGTCTAGTATACCTGAAGTAAATCCTACTTTGTTGGGGTGTATAGTTCTTTGTTGGATTTTTGCTAAAATTTTGTTATGGAGTTTTGCATCTATGGTCATGAGAGATATGTTTGTAGTTTTCCTTTCTTCTGGTGTATCATCTGGTTTTGATGTTTGGCTTCATCAAATGAGTTAGTAAGTGTTCCATTTGCCTCTCTTTTCTGGAAGAGACTGTAAAGAGTTGGTATTTCATTCTTAAATGTTTAGTAGAATTCACCATTGAGCCCATCTGGGCCTGATGCTTTTTATTTTCGAAGATTATTAATTGTTAGTTCCATTTCTTTAATAGATATGGATACATTCACATTATTTATTGCTCCTTATGTGAGTTTTTTAAGATTGTGTCTTGTAAGGAATTGGTCTGTTTCATTTTGGTTATCAAATTTGTGGACATAAAGCTGTTTATAATTTTTATTTTCCTTTTAATGTCCATAATAATGAGGACCCTTCTTTCTTTCCTTTTTTTTTTTTTTTTTTTTTTTTTTTTTTTTTTTTTGAGGTGGAATCTCACTCTGTCTCCCAGGCTGTAGAGCAGTGGCATGATCTCTTCTTACTACAACCTCTGCTTTCTGGGTTCAAGTGATTCTCCTGCCTCAGCCTCCTGAGTAGCTGGGATTACTGGTGCCCAATACCGCATGCAGCTAATTATTATTATTATTATTTTTTTTTTTTTTTGTTAAGATGGGATTTCACCAAGTTTTCCAGGCTGGTCTCGAACTCGTGATCTCAGTTAATCTGCCCGCCTCTGCCCCTCAAGATGCTGGGATTACAGGCATGAACCACCACCCGACCATTAATTTATATATTTACTTATTTATTTATTTCAAACATGGTCTTCCTCTGTCAACCAGGCTGGAATGCAGTACTCTGATATGGCTCAAGGGATCCTCCTGCCTCAGCCTCCTGAGAAGCTGGAACCACAGTCACGTACCACCATGCCTGGCTAATTTTGTTGTTGTTGTTGTTGTTGTTGTAGGTATGGGGGTCTCAACTATATTGCCCACACTGGTCTTGAACTCCTGAGCTCAAGTGATCCTTCCACTTTGGCCTCCCAAAGTGCTGGGACTACAGATGTGAACCACCATGACTGACGGGGACAGTCGGGACGGCATGTCTGCCGGGGATCTCTCAATCTGCAAGAGGGTCCCACAACCTGGAAGAGAGAGTGTGCTTATAGAAATAAAGGGAGACGGGAAGTGGGGGTCCGGAGGGCTGAGAAGGCAGTGCCAAAACAGCAATTTTATTTTTCAAAGGCCAGGAATAAATACACTTTCTTTACTCTGGTTTACGTCATTGCAAGAGGAAATGCAAATCTATACCTTACATGGTCTATACAGTAGAGAAGTCAGATACACAATCAGTGGTTGTAAAAAGTGATAGAATTTCCTGTGATCACAAAGCTTATTTACATCCAGACATTATTCCTCATGGCTGCAGGTATTTTTGGTTTGATCCTGTTTTAAGACTCACATGTGAAAAGGTTTTCTGGTTTTGCTCATCAGAGTATCTTTTAACCAGATTCTCCTTTGTGCTCCTGACTCAACTTATCTCAACTACCCTTATTCAGGAGTCTCTGAGTCTGGGATCAAAGCCATCCGTATAGTGGCATTTGCTTTGCAAATATCCCCCCAGTTAAACCATTATCTAGGGTACAAGGCAGTCATGCAAGTAAAGAAAAGGTTAAAGCTATTCTTAAAGAAAGAGTCATAAAAGTTAAAAGCAGAAACTGGTTGCTGGTATGGAGTCACTTAGTTTAGCAACACCGCATAGTTTAGGCCCAAACGATATCGTGGTTGATATTAGAAACTGATCAGTCATCTTTCAGTTCCTTCTTTCCAATAGCTCGACTGCCTCCAGCAGGAAACTGTGTCTGGGATCAAGCTCACTATGTAGTGAGACCCACGCCTTTTGGGGGTCTCACACGGGAACGTTCCACACACATGACAGCTTTTTAAATATATGCCTTGACTGCTATAAATGTCCCATTAAGCACTGTTTTTGCTACATCTGACAGATTTTGATGAGCTTAATTTTTATTTTCATTTAGTTAAAAATATTTTCCTTTTTTTTTTTTTTTTTTTTTGTGAGACAGAGCCTTGCTCTGGCACCCAGGCTGGAGTGCTGTGCTGTGGTGCTGTCTTGGCTCACTACAACCTCTACCTCCTGAGTTCAAATAATTCTCCTGCCAGTGCATCCTGAGTAGCTGGGATTACAGGCTCATGCCACCATGCCCAGCCAATTTTTGTAATTTTAATAGAAACGGGGTTTCACCATGTTGGCCAGGCTGGTCTTGAACTCCAGAGCTCAGGTAATATGTCCACCTTGGCTTCCCAAAATGCTGGGATTACAGGTGTTAGCCACTGTGCCTGGCCAAAATATTTTAAAATTTATCCTAATACTTTTTTGACTACTGTGTTATTTTGAAGTATGTTTAATTTCCTATATTCTGGGATTTTCTATCTGTCTTTCTTTTACTGATTTCTAGATTTAATTTTATTGTGGTCTGATAGTACACTGTATGAATTCTGATCTTTTAAGTTGTTAAGATGTGTTTTATGTTCCAAAATGTTTTTCTTGATGAACATTCCATGTGAGTTTGAGAAGAAGGTGTGTTCTGCTGTTCTTAAAGTACTGTGTGGATATCAGTTAGATCCAGCTGATTAATGATGCTGTTCAGTTGAACTGTATCTTTACTGATTTTCTGCCTTGCTGGATCTCTCAGTTACTGGTAGAGGGGTGTTCTAGTTTCTAGCTATAATAGTGGATTCATGTATTTCTCAATTTTTGCTTCACTTATTTTGACAGGCTAAGGGTTGTTTGACCCTTGGAGAATTGACCTCTTTATCATTATGTAATATCCCTCTTTATCCTGGATAATTTTCCTTGTTCCGAAGTCTGCTTTATCTGAAATTAATGCATCTAGTCCTACTTTAAAAAAATTAATGTTGCATGGTATAACTGTCCCCAACCATTTACTTTTAGTCATTTTCTGTGTTTATACTTAAAATTTCTTGTAGGCATCCTGTCTGGCATTTTATTTTTTAATTCACTACAACAGTCTCTTTTGATTGGCTTAAATAATTCACATTTAAAGTTATTATTGATGTAGTTTGCTTAGTACCGTGTCTGTAACTTTTTTCTATTTTTGTACTTGTTCTTTGTTTATAAACTTTTTCTGTCTTCTCTGGTTTAATTGAGAATTTTATCTAACTACATTTTATCTGCTGTCCTAGCATATGAACTATAGTTAAATTTTTTTTCTTTTGGTAGTTATCTTAGAATTTATAAAATATATTTACAATTAATTCATTTTGTTTTATTTTATTTTATTTAGAGCCAGGGTCTTTCTCTTTCACCCAGGCTGGAGTGCAGTGGCACAATCATAGCTCACTTGTAGCCTTGGTCTCCCGGGCTCAAGTGATCCTCTCACATCAGCTTTCCAAATAGCTGAGAATATAGGCATGTGCCACCATACCTGGCTAATTTTTTAAATAAAAGTTTTGTAGACATGTAGTCTTGCTATATTGCCCAGGCTTCAAGTCTACTTTCTTTTTAGTTCATTAATTTCAGTAGTTTTTGGGGAACAGGTAGCATTTGGTTGCATCAAAAAGTTCTTTGTGGTGATTTCTGAGATTTTGGTGCACCTGATATCTGAGCAGTATATACAGTACTCATTGTATAGTCTTATTCATCACCCCCTCCCATTCTTCCTCCCAAGTCCCCAAAGTTCATTATATCATTCTCAAGTCTTTGCATCCCCATAGCTTAGCTTCCAGTTAGGAGAACATATAGTGTTTGGTTTTCCATTCCTGAGTTACTTCACTTAGAATAATGGTCTCCAGTTCCATCCCGATTGCTGCAAATACCATTATTTCATTCTCTTTTATGGCTGAGTAGTATATCCCATGGTACATATATATACTACATGTTCTTAATCCACTCATTGGTTGATGGGCAATTGTGAATTGTGCTGCTGTAAACATGAATGCGCAAGTGTCTTTTTCATATAATGACTTCTTTTCCTCTGGTTAGATAACTAGTAGTTTCATTTTTTTTTTTCTTTAGACAGAGTCTCGCTCTGTTGCCAGGTTGGAGTGCAGTGGCGCCATCTTGGCTTACTGCAACTTCCGCCTCCCTGGTTGAATCGATTCTCCTGCCTCCGCCTGCTGAGTAGCTAAGATTACAGGTGTGCACCACTACACTCGGCTAATATTTGTCTTTTTAGTAGAGATGGGCTTTTGCCATGTTGGTCAAGCTGGTCTTGAACTCCTGACCTCAGATGATCTGCCCACCTCAGCCTCCCAAAGTGCTGGAATTACAGGCGTGAGCCACTGTGCCTGGCCTGAAGTCTCCTTTCACGTAATACTCTTATTGCTTCACAGGCAGCATGGGTACGTCATAGTATAGGCAGACCTCACATTAGTGCACTTTGCAGATACTGCGTGTTTTACAATTTGAAGGTTTCTGGCAACTCTGTCAAGCAAGTCTGCAATTTTTTCCAGCAGCATGTGCTCACTGTTAGCATTTTTTGGCAATGAAGTGTTTTCTATTTATTTATTTATTTATTTTTGTTTTGAGATAGTCCTTACTCTGTCACCCAGGCTGGAGTGTAGTGGCAGTGTCAGCTCACTGTAGCCTGTACTCCGCCAGGCTCAAGTGATCCTCCTGCCTCAGCCCCCTGAGTAGCTGGGACTACAGGTGTGTGCCGCAGTATCTGGCAAATTTTGTTTTATTTATTCATCATTTTCAAGGTTTTTTTTTTTTTTTTTTTTTTTTTTGTAGTTGTGCTATTTAGAGGTTCCTTGAGATTCCATATGAATTTTATGATGGATTTTTCTATTTTCTGTGGAAATAAGTTGGGATTTTGATAGGATTGCATTGAATCTGTAGATTGCTGTAGTATTATTGACATTTTATTTCTTTTTATTTTTCTTTTGTTTTATAGAGATGGGGTTTCATCATGTTGGCCAGGATGGTCTCAATCTTCTGACCTCGTGATCCGCCCACCTTGGCCTCCCAAAGTGCTGGGATTACAGGCATGAGCCACCGCACCTGGCCTATTCTTGACATTTTAACAGCATTAAGTCTTGTAATCCATTAACATGAGATGTGGTTTTGTTTATTATATCTTCTTTCGTTTCTTTCACCATTGTTTTATAGTTTTCATTATGTACGTCTTTCACATCCTTGGTTAAGTTAATTCCTAGATACTCTTTTTGATGCTTTTGTGAATGGAATTGTTTTCTTAATTTCAGGTTTTTCATTCCTATAGAATCTCAAGGAACACCCAAATAGCACAACTACAAAAAAAGAAAACCTTGAAAATGATGAATAAATAAAACAAAAATTTGCCAGGTGCTGTGGCACATGCCTGTAGTCCCAGCTACTCAAGGGGCTGAGGTAGGAGGATCACTTGAGTGAGTCTGAGGGGGAGTATAGCCTACAGTGGGCTGACACTGCACCACTATACTCCAGCCTGGGTGACAGAGTGAGACTATCTAAAAACAAAAATAAATAAATAAAAAGAAGAAAACACTTCATTGCCAAAAAATGCTAATAAAGTGAGCGCATGCTGTTGGAAAAATGCAACTGATTTTTCTGTGTTGATTTTGTATTCTGTTACTTTGCTGAATTCATTTATTAGTTCTCATAGATTATTGTGGAATCCATTGAGTTTCTACATCATATCTGTGAATAAATAGTTTTATTTCTTCCTTTCCAATTTGGTTGCCTTTTATTTCTGTTTCCTAACTGATAGGAAGGCTAGTACTATATTGAGTAGTAGTGATAAAAGTGGATTTCCTTGCCTTGTTTCTGATCTTAGAGAAAAAGCTTTCAGTCTTTAATCATTGACTGTGTTTACTATAGTTTTTTCATGCATGGCTTTTATTATGAGGAGGTAGTTTTCTTCTATTTCTAGTGTGTTGACTGTTTTGAGGCCAGGCACAGTGGCTCATGTCTGTAATCCCAGCAGTTTGGGAAGCTGAGGTGTGCAGATCACTTTAGTTCAGTAGTTCAAGACCAGCCTGACCAACAGAGAAACCCCGTGTCTGCTAAAAATACAAAATTAGCCAGGCATGGTGGCTCCTGCCTGTAGTCTCAGCTACTCGGGAGGCTAAGGCAGGAGAACTGCTTGAACCCCGGAGGTGAAGGTTGTGATGAGCCGAGATCAGGCCATTGCACTCCAGCCTGGGCAACAAGAGTAAAACTCTATCTCAAAAAAAAAAAAAAAAGGTGTTGAGTTTTGTCCAGTACTTTTTCTTCACTGAGATAATCATGACTTTTTTCTTCATTCTGTTAATGTACTTTCTTACATTAATTGATTTTCATATGTTGAATCATACTTTCATTACAGGAATAAATCCCTCATGGTCATGATGTGTAATCCTTTTAATATGCTACTGAATTCAGTTTGCTAGTATTTTGTTGAGAATTTTAGTAATAGTGTTCATAAAGGATGCTGATTGGTCTGTAGTTTTCTTTCGTGTCTCTGTCTGTCTTTGGTTATCGGGGCAGTGCTGGCCTCATAGAATGAATTGGATAATATTCCCTTTTCTTCAAATTTTTGGAAAAGTTTGAGAAAGATTGCTGTTCTTTAAATGCTGGTGGAATTTACAAGTGAAAGTATCAGATTCAAGGCTTTTCTTTGTTGAGATATTTATTTGTGTGGAACTGGTGGTTTCCAATTTAACCTTAATATTGGTTTTAGTAATTTGAGTCTCTGTCTCCCTCTCTCTCTCCTTTATTCCCTTTTTCTTCTCCCCTCACCCCCAACTGAGCTAAAGGGCTGTCAGATTTTTTTTTTTTTTATCCTTTCAAAGATCTGACTTTTGCTTTCAATGATTTTTTTTTTTTTTTTTTTTTTTTCTATTCTGTTTCATTGATCTCTGCTCCAATCTTTATTTTCTTCTGGCTCTGGGTTTAGTTTGTTCTTTTTCTAGTTTCTTAAGTTGTAAAGTTGTTAGGGTTTGTCTTGTTTTTAACTTACTGTTATTTTTGGTGTGTTCACTTTGGTAGCAGTATATCAATTGTTCTCACTATGGAATAGAAGTTCAGGTTAGACAAGAGAATTTCACAAGTGTAGTAAAACATTCTGTAGTGTATCAAAGTTTGTATATAATGTCTGGCAAAACCAACTTGCTCATAAATCATTAATCATTTCCATTATAGATAATTTGTTTAGTTTAAAATGTATGATTCTTACAGATAAAATAAACATAATGTACACATCTTAATAATGTTCTTTTTTCTTTGTATCAGGGCTTAAAATATACATATATATTTCAAGATGACATTTTAAAATATTCTAAGAACAATAGTAGAATACAATTCTGTAGTTACTAAAGAGCTAAACTGGAATCCATAATTAAGTTATCCTAATCTTTATATTAAAAAAAAATTCTGTGTTTTGAGACAATCTCACTTTCATCACTCAGGCTGGAATGCAGTGGTGCAATCTCAGCTCCCTGCAGCCTCTGTCTCCCGGGTTCAAGCGATTCTCCTGCATCAACCTCTTGAGTGGCTGGGATTATAGGTGCATGCCACCACACCTGACTGATTTTTGTATTTTAGTAGAGATGGGATTTCGCCATGTTGGCCAGGCTGGTCTCGAACTCCTGACCTCAGGTGGTCCACTTACCTCAGCTTCCCAAAGTGCTGGGATTACATGCGTGAGCCACTGGACGCAGCCTAATCTTTACAATTGTGATTCTTAAATAAATATTACCATGGATTGTATCTCTGTTGTTTGCTGTGTTAGACACACTTTTCATTGTGGGAGGAATGCACTTTCTTTTTTTAACTAGAGACAGGGTCTTGCTATTTTGCCAAGCTGGAGTACAGTGGCACAATCACAGCTCATTGTAACATCAAACTCCTGGGCTCAAGCTATCCTCCCCACCCAGTGTCCCAGGTAACTAGGACTACAGGTGTGCACCACCATGCCCAGCTAATTTTTTTTGTTTTTATTTTTGTTTTTTTGTAGAGATGGGGGTCTTGCCATGTTGCCTAGGCTGGTCTCAAACTCCTGGCTTCAAGTGATCCTCCTGCTTTAGCATCCCGAAGCATTGGGAATACAGATGTCCGGCCCCAAGCACTTTTTTGTTTTTTGTGTTTTTTTGAGACGGAGTTTTACTTTTGTCCCTCTGGCTGGAGTGTAATGGTGCGATCTTGGCTGACTGCACCCTCTGCCTCCTGGGTTCAAGCAATTCTCGTGCCTCGGCCTCTTGAGTAGTTCGCATTACAGGTGCCCACCACTGTGCCTGGCTAGTTTTTTTGGCATTTTTAGTAGAGACAGGAGTTCACCATGTTGGCCAGGCTGGTCTTGAACTCCTGACCTTAGGTGATCCACCTGCCTCAGCCTCCCAAAGTGCTGGGATTACAGGTGTGAGCCACTGCACCCAGCCTGTTTTTGGGTTTTTAGAGACAAGGTCTTGCTGCGTTGCCCAGGCTGGTCTTGAACTCCTGGCCTCAAGTGACCCCCCTGCCCTGGTCTCCTAAAGTGCTGGGATTACAGGCATAAGTCACTTCACCCCATGCACTTAAGGAGCCAACCAGTCTACTAGGCAGGCAGAAGAAAGTTAAATTAATGGGAATAAATAGGGCTCCTATATAACATCCAAAGCATGTGGGATTCTGCAGCAAACTGGGAGTACTTCTGGATTGGCTTGCTGTCTTCTTTGGAACTAATTTCTTTATAACAGTTTAAGAAGGTGGATATTTTTACATAGTAAAGTACATTAGGTGACATATATCTGTTAACTTGACTCCTCTGAATGACCTCGTTCACTAGTTAGTGAACTAGTTACTAATAATTTGGTCACCAGGCAAATCAAGCCTGCAAGAAAGGAAGTCAGTACTTAAAATAGTGTGTTAATGTCTGAATTCCATCAAATAATGTGTTTTCTGTGTGATCACTTAACTTTAGTAATGACATGTTTAACTAAAGCAAGTTCCTGCAACAAGATAGCACCAAGACCAAGACTCTTTCTTTTCTTTCTTTCTTTCTTTTTTTTTTTTTTTTTTTGAGATGGAGTCTTGCTCTGTTGTGCCTTGGCTGGGGTGTGTTGGTATGGTCTTGGCTCACTGCAGCCTTAACCTCTGTGTTCAAGTGATTCGACTGCCTCAGCCTCTGGAATACTTGGGAGTACAGGTGTGCGCCACCATAACTGGCTAATTTTTGTACTCTTAGTAGAGACAGTTTTCACCATGTTAGCCGGGCTGGTTGGTCTCAAACTCCTGACCATAGGTGATCTGCCCACCTCAGCCTCCCAAAGTGCTGGGATTACAGATGTGAGCCACTGCTCCTGGCCTGTATCTCTTCTGAGGTTTAGGTTTTGCCCAGAATTCCGAATGCATGGAATAGCCCACACCAACAGTCATTGTTCCCACCACAAAGCCCTGGGCTGTCACATGCATGTGGATCAGGTGAAGGGACATTTTAATATTTTTCCTGCTCTTCAATTTCTATGTTTACTGCAACAATTGCTACAAACCTGCCATTTTAGTGGTGGGGAGTGGGGCGGGGAGGAAATGGTGCCTCTAGCTTTTTGGATACGTTTAGATCCCTAATCGTCATATGAAGAAAGAGAAACATCTGTGTTGGTTGATATGGAAATTGCTAGAAGAATCTTCCAAGAGCAACAAAACCCTCATGATCCAACTGGCTTCAGATCCCAGCTCCCATGCCCTGTCCTATTCTTGTGTATGGTTTTTTGTTTGTGTTTTTTTACAATGGAGTCTCATTCTATTGCCAGCTCACTGCAACCTCTGCCTCCCAGATTCAAGTGATTCTCGTGCCTCTGCCTCCCAAATAGCTGGGACTACAAATGCATGCCACCACACCTGGCTAATTTTTGTATTTTTACTAGAGATGGGGTTTCACAGTGTTGGCCAGGTTGATCTTAAACTCCTGACCTCAGTGATCCACCTGCCTCGACCTCTCGAAGTGCTGGGATTACAGGTGTGAGCCACCCACAGCCGACTCTTTTCTTGTTTTTTAATGTAAGCATTTATATCTATAAATTTCCCCCGAACACTGCTTATGTTGCATCCTCTAAGTTTTGGTATGTTATGTTTTTGTTTTCATTTGTTTCTGTTTCCTAATTTTTCTTTGATTCATTGTTAAGAATATGTTGTTTAATTTTCACAGATTTGTGCATTTCCTGTTTTTTTATTAATGATTTCTAACTTTATCTTGTTGTGGTCAGAGAAAAAACTTTGATGTCTGTCTTTTAAAAGTTACTAAGACTTGGATGAGTGTGGTAGCTCATGCCTGTAATCCCAGCACTATGGGTGGCCAAGGTGGGCAGTTCACTTGAGGTCAGGAGTTTGAAACCAGCCTGACCAATATGGTGAAACCCTGTCTCTACCAAAAAAATACAAAAATTAGCTGGGTGTGGTGGAGTGCGCTTGTGGTCCCAGCTACTCAGGAGGCTGAGGCAGGAGAATCACTTGAACACAAGAGGCAGAGGTTGCAGTGAGCTGAGATTGCACCACTGCACTCCAGCCTGGGCAACAGAATGAGACCCTGTTTAAAAAAAATAAAAAAGTTATTGAGACTTAACTTGTGAGTCAGCTTACATGGTCTATTCTGGTGACTGTCCCCCGTGCACTCAGGTTGTATATTTTGTTGTTTGGTAAAGTGTTTTGCGTATGTGTGTTAGAGCTCGTTGATTTCTTGTGTTCAGATCATCTATTTTCTTTCTTACCATTTGTCTGGTGGCTCTATCCATTATTTAGAGTGGGGTATTTAAGTCTTCAACTATTGTTGTCTATTCTTCCTTTTACTCTGTCAATTTTTGCTTCATATGCTTTGGTGATCTGTCATTAGGTATGTGTGTGTTTATAGTTATAATAACTTCTTGTTGTATTGAACTTTTTATTGATATAGTCATGTGTCAGTTAACGGAAAGAATGTGTTTTGAGAAATGTATTGTCAGGTGATTTCATCTTGTGAACATCACAGAATGTGCTTACACAAACCTAGATAATACAGCCTATTGTTCTGAGATTATAAACCTTTATAGCATGTTACTGTACTGAATACTATAGGCAGTTTTAACACAGTGGTATGTATTTGTGTATTTAAACATAGAAAAGGTATAGTAAAAAATGGGGTCAGGCACCGTGGCTCATACTTGTAATCCCAGCACTCTGGGAGACTGAGGAGGGAGGATTGCTTGAGGCCAGGAGTTTAAGCCCAGCATGGCCAACATAGCGAAACCCCATCTTTATCAAAAAATAGAAAAACTAGCCAGTCATGGTGATAGGTGCTTGTAGTCCCAGCTACTTTGGAAGCTGAGATGGGAGGATCATGTGAACCTAGGGAGGTCGAGGTTCCAGTGAACTGTGATCATGCCACTGCTCTGTAGCCTTTAATGACAGAGTGAGATCCTGTCTCAGAAAAAAAAGATAAAAAACGGTACAACTGTATAGGGCACTGACCATGAGTGGAGCTGGCAGGATTAGAAATTGTTCTGGTTGAGTCAGTCAGTGAGTGAGTGGTGAATGAATCTGTAGGCCTGTGGCATTATTGTACACTCCCATAGATTTTGTAAACACTGTACCCTTAGACTATACTGAATTTATGTAAATTTTTTCTTTAATAGTAAATTAGCTTACCATAAACATTTTACTTTATAAATTTTAATTTTTTCAGCATTTTCTTTCATAACAGTTTAAAACAAGGACATTCATCTCTAGATAGCTTATGAAATTAAAAAACAAAACAAGCACATTGTGCAGCTATATAAAAATATTTTCTTTTTATCCTTATTAGCTTTCTATTTTTAAAAATTTTAATTTATTTTTGCTTTTTAAACTTTTTTTGTTAGAAATGAAGACACAAACACACATATTAACCTAGGCCTACATAAGGCCTAGGAAGGCCTAGGTTAGTATCATTGACTTTTTTACATCTTGTTCCACTAGAAGGTCTTCAGGAGCAGCAACACACGTGGAACTGTCATCTCCCATGGCAACAGTGTCTTATTCTGAATACTTCCTGAAGGATCTGCCTGAGGCACTTTTGCAGTTAACTTTTCTTTTTATAAGTAGAAATAAACTCTTAAATTTAATGATAGAACCAGGCATGATGGCTCACACTTGTAATCTCAGCAACTTGGAAGACTAAGGTGAGAGGACCACTTGAGGCCATTAGTTCAGGGCCAGGCTGGGCAACAAAGCAAGACCCTTCTCTACAAAAATAATTAAAAAAAAAAAAAAAAATTAGCCTGGCTAGTGGCCGGCCCAAGCCTGTAGTTCTGAGTACTCTCTAGAAGCTGAAGCAGGAGGATCACCTGAGCCCAGGACTTACAGGGTTTAGGGACCTGTGACTGCCCACTACACCCCAGTCTGGGTGTCTCAGGGAAAAAAAAAAAAAAGCATAGTACAGTAAATACATCAACCAGTAAGATAGTCATTATTGTCATTGTAAGTATTAAGCACTGTACATAATTGTATGTATTGTACTTCTATATGACTGACAACACAGCAGATTTGTTTATAATAGAATCAGGACAAACATGAGTAATGCATCTAATGCATCCCACTACTGTGTTATGATAGCTATGACTTCTAGATTCCATGACTTCACTAGGTGATAGGAATTTTTCAGCTCCATTATAATCATGTGGGACCCCCATTGTATATGCAGTCTGTCATTGACTGAAACGTCATGTGGTACATGACTGTATATAATAATGTTCTTTGTCTTTTGCCGCCTTTTAAAATTTTAGGCCCATTTTGTTTGATATTAGTTGGGAGATTTACAGACTTTTAAAGTAAGTATATTAGGCTTTGTGGGCCACCAAGGGTTTGTGTTGCCTATTCTTTGTTTCTTGTTTTATGATACTTTAAAAAACATTTTTAGTTTTAGGGCTATGCAAAAACAAGCCTGAGGTAGTTTGCCAATTCCTCTTTTATCTTGAAAGTATTTTTATTGTAATAAATTTTTAATTCTTTTCTTTATGGCTAGTGTTTTTGTCTTTTTCAAGAAATCTCCCCTTAATTTGAAGTTGTAACGATACTTGTTATATCTTTACAAGATTAAGGGGAGATTTCTTTAATTTCCTAAAAGCATTACTGTCCTGCATTCATGTTTAGATCTGTAATACTCCTGAAACTGTATGAGGCAAAAACTATCAGGTAGATGTTCATTTTCATTTTTAGCCCTCATTTGTATTCTCTATTACTAAGCAACGTTTTTGAAGTAACCATTCTTAGTGTTCTGCACTGCCACCTTTCATAAATCGTATGATCTTCTATGCTTTAGTTTGTTTCTGGACTTCCTGTTCTGTTTCTTTGGTTCAGTTTTCAGTCCCTGAATAATCAGTGTCTTAATTTCTGTAGTTTTATAATATATCTTATTGTTTAGTAGAGCAAATTCTATCACCTCAATTTTTTTTTCCTTGAAACTCTGTGGCCCATGTTGGAGTGCAATGAGCTATGATAACACCACTGCACTCCTGGACTCAAGCAATCCTCCCATACAGATGGGACTACATACAGGTACATGCCACCATGCCTGTCTGATTTTTGTAATTTGCAGAGATGCAGTTTTGCCATATTGCTCAGGCTGGTCTCAAATTCCTGGTCTCAAGCAATCTGCCCTCCTCAGCCTCCTAGAGTGTTAGGATTATAGGCGTGAGCCCCTGTAGTTGGTCCATCTCATTCTTTATAATTGTCTTGGCTGTTCTAGGCAATTTGAATTTTGGGGGGAAATTTTTAGTATCAGCTTAAATTCAGAATTTGATTGAAATTAAATCTGTCAGTCAATTTGGGTGAAAGTTGATATTTTTACAGTAGTCAGCTAGTCCATTTAGGTTGTATTTAATGCCTTTGTGAAATTTTTATATATTCTATATAAAGCTCTTGCACATCTTTGGTGCTTTTTTTCCTAGTTACTTTTATTTATTATAGTTTTGGAGATGGAGTCTCACTGCGTTGCCCAGGCTAGTCTCGAAGTCCTGGGCTCAAGCATTCTCCCCCATCAGCTTCCCAAATAGCTGGCATTATCACCTGACTTTTTTAGGTACTTTTATTTTTTTGATGCGATGGAGAATGTGTTTTTTGAGGTTACTTTTTAAAGTGTTTGTTTGCAGAGATGATGCTATAATATTGCTGAAAAGTGCATTGTAAATGATCCTGTACTAAGTGCTAAATTTATTATTTAATTGGTCATTATTATGTTATCACTATCAGATATAACCTTTACCTCTTCAATCAATTTACCCTCTAGATACTTGATGATATGAGGTCATAAGGTCAGTTCCAGTCCTTATGGCTTCTCTGTCATTTACTTGGTTCTCTGCCTTGTATTTTTGGTTAATCCATATGTTGGTGGTGGTGGTCTTTTATTTTTTCTTTTCAGACAGAGTCTTGCTCTGTTGCCCAGGCTGCAGTGCAGTGGCAATCATGGCTCACTGCAGCCTTGACCCCTTGGTTCAAATGATCCTTTTGCTTCAGTATCTCAAGTAACTGGAACTACAGGCACGTACCGCCACATCGAGTTAATTTTTAACTTTTTTTTTTTTTTAAGACGGAGTTTCTCTCTTGTTGCCCAGGCTGGAGTGCAATGGCACGATCTTGGCTTATCACAACCTCTGCCTCCCAGGTTCAGGTGATTCTCCTCCCTTAGCCTCCCAAGTAGCAGAGATTACAGGCATGTGCCACTGTGTCCAGTTAATTCTGTATTTTTAGTAGAGACGGGGTTTCTCTGTGTTGGTCAGGCTGATCTCGAACTTCTGATCTTAGGTGATCCACCTGCGTTGGCTTCCCAAAGTGCTGGGATTACAGGCATGAGCCACTGCGCCCGACCTAAGTTTTGAATTTTTAGTAGAGATGAGGTTTTGCTATGTTAGCCAGGCTGATTTCAAACTCCTGGACTTAAGTGATCCTCCTGCCTTGAACTCCCAAAGTGCTGGTATTACAAGTAAGCCACCATGCCCACTCTAGTCCACATTTTATTTTTTTATTATTTTTATTTAATTAATTAATTTATTTATTTTTTGAGACGGAGTTTCGTTGTTACCCAGGCTGGAATGCAATGGCGCGATCTCAGCTCACCGCAACCTCCGCCTCCTGGGTTCAGGCAATTCTCCTGTCTCAGCCTCCTGAGCAGCTGGGATTACAGGCACACGCCACCATGCCCAGCTAATTTTTTGTATTTTTAGTAGAGATGGGGTTTCACCATGTTGACCAGGATGGTCTCGATCTCTTGACCTTGTGGTCCGCCTGCCTCGGCCTCCCAAAGTGCTGGGATTACAGGCTTGAGCCACCGCGCCCGGCTTCTAGTCCACATTTTAAAAAAATGTTTAAATTAATTCTTGAGCCTTTTTCTTGTTCTAAATTCTTGCGAATTATTTCCTTCCAGCCTTCTGTTTGGTAGCTGCTTTGGAATTTTTGTTTTTTGGTGTGTGGTTTGTGCTTGTCTAATTTACTAGATTCTCCAAGTATTTATAGTTGGTAATACGAAAATGCAGAAGAAGAAAATGAAAACAAATTCTCACAACAGTATAAGATTCTAATAGGAAATACTGCTGAGTAGTAAGAATCTCTTAGAGGACATTATGACTTTCACTTAGTTTCAATGTCTTTCTCAATCATAAACCCACCAATTATGACTTCTTTTCAGAAGCAGAATAATAAAACAGGTTTCTTTCAGCCTTTTTACTGGTAATTGTAGAATACATATTAGATCTGAAAATTGAAAGCTACATAATGGTTCTATAGTATATGCTTCCTGGCTTCTAAAAACAACAACAACAACAACAACAAACAGCCAACACAGGAGAAAACCTGTCAGAATCTTTTTTCAAAGTGTAAGATGAAATTGACATATTTTCCCTTTGCTCCATAGCTTAAGAGAGTAAGTGCTGCTCTTTTCTTTAGGATCATAGACTATTAGGTTCTGAACCATTATCATTCCTCCTAGTGCTTTTTAAAAGGTTTGGAAATATGTATTTATAAGTGTCATGTAGCTATTTATTTGTGTTTGTTGTAGAGGCAAGATCTTGCTTGTCACCCATGCTGGAAGGCAGTGATGTGAACGTAGCTCACTGTAGCCTTACTCCTGGGCTCAAGTGATTCTCATGCTTCAGCCTCCCAAGTAGCTAAGACTACAGGAACATGCCACCAAGCCTGGCTAATTACTGATTTTTTGGTAGAAACAGGGTCTTGCTGTGTTGCCCAGGCTGTTCATGAACTCGGTAGCTGTTTATAACTTCAAAGGTGTTATGAAGTTGTAGATAATTTCATTCAAATTTTTTTTAGGATAACAGATTTTTTTGATGACAGTGGTTATTTATTACTTGGGCGTTTTTATTAATTGACTTGATTTAGCTGATCTCGTTATCTAAAATATATCTCTTGTAGAAATCAACACATCCTAACTAAACTTTAATAACAGTTTAGCTTATTAAATAGCTTTCTTTCTCATACTAAACGAATGGACCTGTGTCATCTCTGCAAGAATATTCTACCTCATGTGAAAGTTCGTTTTATTGTGAATGTATGCATAATGGCAAATGTCCCCAGACAGATGTCAGTCTCTTTCAACGTTATTTTTTAGTGTGAGGTGGGTAAAGGAGACTCACATATTGAGAGGGGCTAGAAAAAGGCAGAGAATTGTCTTTTTCAGGAAATAAAAATAAAAGGCACTTAAGGAAAAAAATTTCCTTCACAGTGGAAAACTGATAATAAAAAATAATGAGGTAATGGAATGTATAGTGAGTGGCCTTACTTAAACCATTTGTAATACTGTGGCATTTGCCATTTCAAGAAATAAAACAGAATTTGGAGTGGGGTGGTAGAATGGAAAGATGATCACTTTTTCTTTTTGTTTTTCTTTTTCTTTTTTTTTTTTTTTGAGACAGAGTCACTCTTTTGCCCAGGCTGGAATGCAGTAGCATAATCTCAGCTCACTGCAACTTCCGCCTTCCAGGTTCAAGTGATTCTCTTGCCTCAGCAGGGATTACAGGCACCTGCCATCATGCATGGCTAATTTTTGTATTTTTGTAGAGATTTTGTATTTTCTAGAGATGGGGTTTCACCATGTTGGCCAGGCTGGTCTTGAACTCCTGACTTCAGGTGATCTGCCCACCTCAGCCTCCCAAAGTGCTGGTATTACAGGTGTGAGCCACTATGCCTGGCCCAGATTATAAATTTTCTTGTGTTTCAGGAAAGAAAGACTCTTGAAGTAATCTGTTTTTTGAAATAATATCCATTTTCTGAAGTATATATCTGCTTGTGAACATAATGTTTTTCAGTTCTTTGTGAATTGTGTGTTAGGAATTGTGTGCCATTTTTATATATTTTTCTTTCAAGGTTATATAAAGATGAAATATTAACATTAGGTATCTTAAGGATTATAAACTAGCTAATTTATAGTTATCTTTATTTTAAAAGGGATGTGTTATTTAACAGGAAGTTTGGCCTTTTTTTTTTTTTGAGACAGTCTCTTCAGCTTTGAGTAGTTAGGACTACCGGCGCATACTACTACACTTGGCCAATTTTAAAAATCTTTTACAGAGATGAAGTCTCACTGTAGGTTGCTCTCAAACACCTGTTGCAGGCAGTCCTACTGCCTTGGCCTACCAAAGTGCTGAGATGGCAGGTGTGAGCCATTGCGTGGCCCATTTTTATGAATTTAAAATCTTGATATGAGTAAAATGCAAAAGTTTGCATTTATTGTTTTCTATTTTTCAGTTTCCTATAAGGGCTAGTTAAGGGAAAATATAAATAAATGCATATTTTTTTTGTTTTTTTAGGCCCGGATTGCATTTCTACAAGGAGAAAGAAAAGGTCAGGAGAACTTGAAGAAGGACTTAGTAAGAAGAATAAAGATGTTAGAGTATGCATTAAAACAAGAAAGGTATGTGTGTCTCATTTTTATATGAATAAAGTAGAACAATAGTATGCTCATGTATACAATTGTACTATGTATTTGGCACCTTTTTTTGAAAGGCACAAAGCCCTGCCCAAATACATGATGATACCTTGATTTGATTCATACTTGGGAAAGAAAGGCAAGAGATTAAAATAATTCAATAGAAATATGTTTGATTATTGAATCTAAATTTTGGAACATTAAAAAAAGGGCAAAGAATAATTGATCTTTTTTTAACTTTTGGGTATGTGTTACTTGGGAAATTTACGCTTTTTTTCTTCTACAGCAATATATTCTGTGTTCTTTGCAAATAAAGTTTAAAGAAACAGACATTCGTATTGTTTTGTTATTGGAGTAATATATAGCAAGAATGACCAAAGGAAAAAGTTACTCTTTTACTAATGTGTGATCAAATTTTCAGGGCAAAATATCACAAATTAAAATACGGCACAGAACTGAACCAAGGTGACTTGAAAATGCCAACCTTTGAGTCAGGTAAACTTGATTCTTCTGTTACTTTTTTTTTTTTTTAATTCATTTTTTATGTAACAGACATGTTCTCTTTATCTACAGTTTGGTTTGATAATATTAGTTAGAGAACGACCATTGTAAACTGTCTAGAGTTTGGGGGAAAAATATATCAAAGTAAGTAGTTTCATGTACATCTCAATCCTGAGGTGACTTGTCTCATTATCCTTGAGTTCAAACCTATGTAAAACTAGTTGCATTTATGGTAGTAATTTGAGCTGAAAGGTAATGAAAAGTTAGGTATTATAGTGAATTTTAAAAATTTGGTTAATTGTTTTTTAGTTCAATATTAAGTACATAGAACTTGGCAGAAACACACAACATGCGTACGATTTGCAGTTGATTTATTTTTTAGTCTTCAACATTTTCAGTCTTAGCAGCGGAACTGTTTCTTATAGCTTCCATTTGTTGTAATTTATATAAATTAAGAGACCAAGATGAGAGTGCTGTAGGTTTTCTTTGACCTGGCTTTTCATTGGTTATGAAGGTTTATTCTGATGCCAAGAAACAATATGTTAGAATCGCCTCGTTGGAAAAAGCAAAAATCAGGAACAGAAACGTGGAAGGGCTTTATGTTTTGAGCCATAATTATTATAGTGGTCTCTTTGCAGTTAGAGGGAGTAGAGTGACTTCACCAGAAAATTGGTGAATTCAGAGCTTTTTTGGGGACTCATTTTATTTCCATTATGGCTAGAATATTCAGAAAATAAGCAGGGCACTTCTAGAACTGTAGGGCTTCTGTGTAAAGGAAGGAGGCTAGTTAAAGCCACATTGTACCTACAGTAGAGGCTAAGCAGAGTCAGAATTGGCTAGATGGTCCCAGTGTAACAGTTTGTATAAAGCAAGATAAATCTTTTTTGCTCACAACTGAAATTGTGGCAAAACAAGTCTGCTGTTTTTATCTATATAAACCTAAATATTAAAAATTCCTCAAGTTGAGGAAGAAAATAATATCCAGGTGTTTTCTTTACAAGACACACAATAACAGCAAAGTAAAATGTTTTCAGGATGTTTAGTGGAAAACCAAACAAAGGGATGGGCAAAAATACATCATGTGAACAACGTATTATAGAATCATTTACATCAGAGTATATGTGGAGACAATACTAAATGAAGCAGTGTTGCCTTTTGTATATCCCCAAAGAAATCAATATAAGAAAGAAAATGTACAAAATACTGATTTGACCAAAGTAGAATATACATGTTTATACCCTTCTCTTAGTAAAACAAATAGATATAGCCTAAAGCTAACCTTATAAAGGGGTTATATTCAAATATTTAAAAGAGCTTCCTCTCTTCTACATTTAGAAGACAAGCAGAAAAATGGGCAAAAGACTTAAAAAGACACTCCATAGAAGAGAATATATGTAAATGGCCAATAAATATATGAAATGTTGCTTGATTTTTATTAGTTTTTAAGAAAATACAACTTAAAACTACGATGGAGTACCATTAGACACTGACCAGAGTGGCTAAAATGCTAAAGAGGCAATATCAGTTGTTTAGGATGTGTCGTAACCAGAAATAGTAGACATCAGTGTTAGGATTATAAATTGATAATGCTGCTCTGAAAGTGACTTGACACTATGACTAAAGAGGATACTAAAGGATCCTCAAAGGATATAACGTACATACCCTAGGCTGGGTGCGATGGCTCACTCCCGTAATCCCAGCATGTAATTCCAGCATTTGAGGAGGCCGAGGCATTCGATCACTTGAGCCCAGGAGTTCAAGACCAGCCTGGACAACATGGAAAAACCTCATCTCTACAAAAAATACAAAAATTTCTCAGCGTTTGTGTTGCACCCCTGTAGTCCCAGCTATTTAGGGGGCTGAAGTAGGAGGATTGCTTGAGCCTAGGACATCAAGGCTGCAGTAAGCTGTGTTCACACCACTCCTCTTGGGTGACAAAGTGAGATCCTGTCTCAAAAAATACTTATGTACATACCCTATGATCCAGTAACTCCACTATTCAAAAAGCATATATATGTTCATCATGAAACTTGTATAAGAATGTTCATAGCACCATTATTTACAGTGAAAATCTGGAAACAACTAGAGCAGTCTTCAGAATTAGATTAAATGGATAAGTACATTGTGATATATTAGCAAATGGAGTGCTGTTTAGCAGCAAAAGTGAGCGAACTAAAAACTAAATGCAACAACATGGTTTAATGACAAAATTGAAAAATGATAGAAATTATATTTTAAAATCTAGATACTTTTAGAAATTAAGATACTGTTCATACCCTTTTTGGAGTGGCTAATGACTAGAGGGCACAAGGAAGGCTTTGGGGATGCTGATAATGTTTTGTTTCTTCATCTAGGTACTGGTTACATGGGTGTGTTCAAAAATTCCTTGAGCTATACACTTGATGTACTTCAAGAATATCCTTAGCAACATTATTTATGATAGAAAATGGAAACTAATTTCAACATTAGGGGATTGGTTAAATAGGTATATTTTTTCTATAGAATATTATGTAATCATTTTTAATGCTAATCTATATTGCCATACAGAAAATGTTCAAGGTAACTTTAGTGTCAGAAGCAGATTATAATGCGGTGTATACTTTGGGACATTTAAAAAAAAAGGGTGGGATTATATTAGTCATGTGTATTTTCAGGTAGAAAATAGGGAATGATAAACACTAAAGTACTACCAGTTGTTAACTCTTGGTAATAGGGTTTGGGGCAGTTGTATTTCTTATTTTTTAAAATATTTTTTTCTCCAGTGATTATGTGTTGTATGTAACTTTAAAATGTTATAAATAGAAAAATCAGGGTGACTGTTAGAATGAAATAATTATTTCTGGGAATCAAAGAAATGCTTGTGTTTGGGATAGAATAATAAGTGGTTTTTCTTTTGTTTTGAGACAGAGTCTCATTCTTTTGCCCAGGCTAGAGTGCCAGAGGATTGCTCGAGCTTGGGGGCAGATCTTGGGTCACTGCAATCTTTGCTTCCCAGGCTCAAGCAATCCTCCTCCCTCAGCCTCTCAAGTAGCTGGGACTACAGGCATGTGCCACCATGCCTAGCTAAGTTTTGCATTTTTTGTAGAGATGAGGTTTTCCAGGCTGGTCTTGAACTACTGGGCTAAAGTGACCCAGCTGCCTTGGCCTCCCAAAGTGCTGGGATTGCAGACCTTAGCCACTGTTCCCAGCCAGAAGGTATTACTAATTGGATTGTTAGGGTTAGAGAAATAATAGCTGTAGAGGATTTGAATTACTACCAGCAAGTACTAAGTGACTTCGAGGAGTCTAGGAGCCTCACAGAGTCCTCAACATTCAGTGTGAGGGTTGATCTTTGATGCCCCTCTCTTCTTCACTCTGTCTTTATTTTAATAATGGAAATTTATGAGTTTATGGGGAAATATTTCTGTGATATAAACGTCAGTAGATAGTTTTAACTTTTGTTCTAGAGATGCTTGTTGAGCTTTTTAATTTCAAAGGCAATCAACTCAGCAGAATTCTAGTAATTAAAAAAAAAAATTAATTTGCCGGGCACGGTGGCTCATGCCCTATAATGCTAGCACTTACTAGGCAGCTCAGGAGAGTGGATCACTTTAGCCTAGGAGTTTGAGACTATTTTGGGCAACATGGCAAAACCTTATCTCTTCAAAATAAAAAAAATTAACTGGGCATGGTGGTATGCGTCTGTGGTCCCAACTACTTGAGAGGCTTAGGTGGGATCTCTAGAGCCCAGGGAAGTAGAGACTGCAGTGAACCGAGATGTTGCCACTCCAGCCTGGGTGACAGAGTGAGATCCTGTCTCAAAAAAAAAAAGGAAAAAACAAAATCAGTTCTAATAATATTTTATCTCCTGGGTTTTTGACTTTTGAATCTTTGATACTAACAAAGTACGCCTTAAAACAGGGTTTTCCCTGTTTCAAAATGGGGAACATAGTACTTAAGTCATTGGGTTATTGGGACACATTTAAAATGAGTGACCCACAGTTAATACTTAGTAAAAGTTAATTTTATCCTGTCCTTTATAAAATATTTAAGTATTTTTTGGGGGAATTGATCCCTAAGAAAACTTTGGCAATATTTTCAGAAGTTGAAATAATGTATGTAAAACTTTTTTTTTTTCTTACTCTTTAGAAGAAACCAAAGACACAGAGGCTCCCACAGCACCTCAGAATAGCCAGTTAACGTGGAAGCAAGGCAGACAGCTTTTAAGACAGTGAGTATTTATTTATTTTCGGCTTTAAGGATCTAGGTATGAAAGTTCTTTTATTGAATCAATTTGCAAGTAAAAAATTGTATTAGGACAATGTGTATGTGTTTTATGTTGCGGCTTTTTTGCTGTGTAGATGCTTGGATCTTTGTAAAAGTTTGTTTCCTCTGAGTTTCAGGATGATGATGTCTTCTTGCTTGCAGGATAGAATGTCTAAAAGACTGGATGACTTGAACAGAACAAAAACAATACAGAATTCATACTTCCTAGACCCCTCCATTACTATCAGTGCAGAATTCACACAATTCAGTGTGCGTGTGACTGGTCTAGAGAATGAAGAATTCATCTGAAACTTTTCAGAAGTGGATTGCCAAATCCTCCTTTTACTTGAATTTTTTAGGAGCCTTTTTGATTTTTTGAATTACTTGTTGTATTGGAAGTATTTCTCTGGTAAATCTTTTTTTTTTTTTTTTTGGTCTTTCATCTGTTATTTTCCTTATATTTTGAAAATTTTGGAATTTGTATCCTACTGATATCCTGGGTGATTTTCAGTTATTCAGTGTTTTCCACTGTAGGTATCTTTACCTTCACCCTTGATCTTGTATAACTATCTTTAGAATATTCCATGGTCTGGACCAGGCTTCCCCAAACTTTTTACACAGGGGGCCAGTTCACTGTCTCTCACACCATTGGAGGGCCGCCACATACTGTGCTCCTCTCACTGACCACCAATGAAAGAGGTGCCCCTTCCTGAAGTGCAGCGGGGCGGGGGGGGCAGATAAATGGCCTCAGGGGGCCGCAGTTTGGGGACATCTGGTCTGGAAAGTCACCATGCATTTCACCTCTGACCCCTGTGTTATTTGCCCTCTGACTTTACCATGATCTTTAGATCCTTGACTATATCATTTTTCTCTTAGCTCTTCTACCTATGGTTGCATTTATTTTATTTCTGTTTCCCTAGCTCCAGCTTAGACTCCATAACTGATCACCCTTATCTAGTACCCTTAATTTTCTTGCTACCTGCTGCTTACCACTTCCTCACCAGTCATTTTACTGAATTTACCTGCAAAACTTGAGCTCTAGTTCATTCTGTCTACTGCTTCTCTTTCTAGTTAACTCTTGTATAAAAACTACAAAATCATGTGAATGCTGTTATATATTCATGGTTTCCTGTCCAAACATTGCAGAGAGCCCTTTTCCATAACCCTTGGCCACCCACCCTCTGCTTCCATTGTCGTCAGTGGATATTCTAAACTTTTATTACATCTCAGCCCATTCTCCCTTATTTCATTAGAGCACTTCAGGCTCTGCTTCACTGAAAATATGAAGGCTGTCAGTTGAGAACTCCCTTAACACTTTGCTTTCCTTTCTGTAAATGTATTTTTAAATTTTTATTTATTTATTTATTTGATGGAGTCTCACTCTGTTGCCCAGGCTGGAGTGCAGTGGCTTGATCTCGGCTCACTGCAGCCTCCACCTCCCGGTTCAGTCAGTTCTTCTCCCTTAGCCTCCCGAGTAGCTGGACTACAGGTATGTGCTGCCATGCTGAGCTAATTTTTGTAGTTTTAGTAGAGACAGGGTTTCACCATGTTGGCCAGGATGGTTTTGATCTCCTGACCTCATGATCCATCCGCCTTGGCCTCCCAGAGTGCTGGGATTCTAGGCATGAGCCACTGTGCCCGGCCTCTGTAAATTCTTATCTTTTACCTTAGTTTCTTATGTTCCATTCAAAAAGGTATTTATCAATCCAGGCTCTCATTATAAGTGACTAAAATTTGAAGAAAAGAATAGATTATTGATTGGAAGGATGCAGGATAACCCGGAGAATTAAAGGAAATGGTGAAATAGTGAACAACCAAGTGAAGAGCTAGGGTAACTTGGAGGCTGTCTCAGACTAGAAACTCTTAAGGACATTCTTATTTGATTTTCTACCCCTCTCTGTCTCAGGTTTCTTCTTTTCTGCTGAGAACCACTTTTTTCCATATGTCAGAGAACACTCTGTCTTAGAACAATTTATTTATTTATTTATTTATTTTGAGACAGAGTTTCACTCTTGTTACCCAGGCTGGAGTGCAATGGCACAATCTCGGCTCACCGCAACCTCCGCCTCCTGGGTTCAGGCAATTCTTCTGCCTCAGCCTCCCGAGTAGCTGGGATTACAGGCACGTGCCACCATGCCCAGCTAATTTTTTGTATTTTTAGTAGAGACAGGGTTTCACCATGTTGACCAGATGGTCTCGATCTCTTGACCTCGTGATCCACCCGCCTCGGCCTCCCAAAGTGCTGGGATTACAGGCTTGAGCCACCGCGCCCGACCTAGAACAATTTCTGAAAAGGATAAGTGTTGTCCTGACTAATCAAATGATTGCCCATGAGTCAGTCCTTTTTACCTGAGTTGTATGAGATGTTGGCAGTTCATTCAGACCAGATGGTTAGAGTACAGTAGGAGCTGTTCTCTCCAAGGGAGAACTACATTTTTTAGAAGAGTGAGGACAGTTGTAGAGAAATCAGTTGGACAGTATTTCTCTCATAAATGCTTAATCTCATTGCCTGGATTTACAGTTTAGTCCAGGCGTCCCCAAAGTAGGGCCCGCGGGCCGCATGCGGCCCCCTGAGGCCATTTATTTGGCCCCCCTGCCACACTTCAGGAAGGGGCACCTCTTTCATTGGTGGTCAGTGAGAGGAGCACAGTATGTGGCAGCCCTCCAACGGTCTGAGAGACAGTGAACTGGCCCCCTGTGTAAAAAGTTTGGGGATGCCTGGTTTAGTCTCTTGACACCATTATCTTTCTCTGTGACTTTATAGCCAAACTTGTTAAGAGTAGTTTAGCCCCATAGTCTTCATTCTTGTTCGTCAGCTGTTTTCCATTTTGACGTTCCTCTGAAGCAGCTATCACAAACAGATTCAAGAGACCTTCTTTGTTATAATTGATATCTTGGAAAAATTTGACATTATCTATTCCTTTTTGAAACTTTTAGTTTTGCTTCCATGACAGCACTCTCTGCTATCATTTTTTTTCCCTCTAATTTCTCAAGTATTTTCATTTTCCTTTGAGTTTTTCTTATGATTCTAGTCCTTTGGGTGTTTGTATACCCAGATTTTCTCTTTTTATTTATGCTTATTTTGTGAGTGACTTCATTTAAATCCATGACTTCAAATAGTACCAAAGATTAATGACCCAAATCTGTATACCCAAGCCAGTCTCTTCTTAGCTTTCGATTTGTATCATCTATGTGCCTAATAAACATTGCCACTTGTGTTTTGTTTTTTTTTTTTTTATAGACACTACGTGGTTGTCTGATAGGTACTCTGTAAACTGGATTCTGACTCTATATTTTAATTTCTTTGAATGTACCCGTCATCCAGCTGTCCAAGCTAGAAACCTGAAAATTGTCCCAAAGTTCTTGTTTTTTCATTCTACTTCCACATATCTTTCTTATTTTTCTCACATTTATTCTCCTCCATATTTACTTCTTGCTGTGTTAGTGTTCTTATCTCGTTTTTTTTTCCTGTTTATCATTCACCTAAAAATCTTTTGTTCTTCTGCCAGCAGAATTTAAGGCTTCTTTTAAGCATCCTTCATTAGCCTCTTAAATACTTTAATTTGTCACAGAGCCATTCACGGCTCATTATCGTAATCTAGTCCCTTTCTTCTTTTCCAGTCTTGTCTTAGATCCTAGGTTAAGTTCCTTGGTTTAAATATAGTAAAACATTGAAAACCACAGTACTAAAGGAATGCTGTATGGGATCTTAGATCCTAGAAAGAGAATTAGTGTATTCCATCAATCTGTAGTTAACAACACCAAGTTTAAACTTAGTATGTCTTTGTGCTAAGATTCAGTTCTCCTCTTTCTTTACCACTCCTTGGAAATTAAAAAAATGTGTGTCTAGTGTGTGGCTGTGTGTAAATTTAAAAATGTGTATGTGTGGAAATTTTAAAAAATGGCCAGGCTTGGTGTCTCACACCTGTAATCCCATCATTTGGGAGGCCAAGGCAGGTGGATCACGATGTCAGGAGTTTGAGACCAGCCTGACCAATATGGTGATACCCTGTCTCTACTAAAAACACAAAAATTAGCCGAGTGTGATGGCACGTGCCTGTAGTCCCAGCTACTTAGGAGGTTGAGGCAGAAGAATTGCTTGAACCCGGAAAGCGGAGGTTGCAGTGAGCCGAGATCATGCCACTGTACTCCAGCCTGGGTGACAGAGCAAGACTCCATCTCCAAAAAAAAAAAAAAGTGGTTGTGAGTGTATGGAAATTTAAAAACGTGTGTGTGTGTGTGTGTGTGTGTGTGTGTGTGTGTGTGTGTGTGTGTGTAAGTAATCCTAAAAGCGTTTCAAGGCACTAGGGCTTCTTGGGTTTTTAGATAATTGTCTCTTAATCAGTGTTAACCATACTCATGCTTTTTAATTTAAATTTGGGGTTGTAATTGGCATAATGCTGTTAGAAATGGAACTAGTCTGTAGAGAAGAAAGAAACTGAGACAAAGGAAGAGTATATTTTATAGGATTATGGGTTTTTGTAAAATTCCTTTGATATGATTTTGAGTCTGGCACTTGTTAACAGTATGTGGATTTTAATATTTATTTTCTCTTACAGGTATCTTCAGGAAGTAGGTTATACAGATACAATATTAGATGTACGGTCTCAGCGGGTAAGGTCATTACTTGGACTATCTAATTCAGAACCAAATGGATCAGTAGAAACAAAGAATTTAGAACAGATCCTAAATGGAGGTGAATCTCCTAAGCAAAAAGGTCAAGAAATAAAAAGGTATGTTTTATCCTTAACATAGTTTATGTAATGCATATTATGGAAATTATTACTATTAATCTCTTTAGCTTCTTGTTACTGCTATTTAAAAAAATTTTTTTTGAGGCAGAATCTTACTTTTGTTTCCCAGGCATGAGTGCAATGGTGCAATCTTGGCTTAACTGCACCCTCTGCCTCCCAGGCTCAGGTGATTCTCCTGCCTCAGCTTCTCAAGTAGCTGGGATTACAGGCATCCACCACCATGCCTGGCTGATTTTTGTGTTTTTAGCTGAGATGGTTTCACCACATTGGCCAGGCTGGTCTTGAACTCCTGACCTCAGGTGATCCACCTGCCTTGGACTCCCAGTGAGCTATCACTCCCAGCTACTATTTTTTTTTTTTTGAGACGGAGTTTCGCTTTTGTTACCCAGGCTGGAGTGCAATGGCGCGATCTCGGCTCACCGCAACCTCCGCCTCCTGGGTTCAAGCAATTCTCCTTTCTCTCCTCCCGAGTAGCTGGGACTACAAGCGTGCACCACCATGCCCAGGTAATTTTTTTTAGTATTTTTAGTAGAGACGGGGTTTCACCATGTTGACCAGAATGGTCTTGATCTCTTGATCTCATGATCCACCCGCCTCGGCCTCCCAAAGTGCTGGGATTACAGGCGTGAACCACCGCACCCAGCCACTCCCAGCTACTATTAACAATTTTTAAAGATTGAGTTCAGAGTTAAAGACCTAGCCACCTTCCACCCCTCTCCATGGTACTATGGGCAAATAAATTTTCTATTTAGTGGCTTTTAAAATTTATCTATGTTAAGTTGATTTTTATTTGTCTGTTTTTTGAGTCAGGGTCTGGCTTCATTGCCCAGGCTAGAGTACGCTGATATGGTATTGGCTCACTGCAACCTCTGCCTCCCATGCTCGAGTGATCCTCACCACTCAGCCTCCTGAGTTGTTCAGATTCCAGGCATGCACCACCATATATTTTTTAGAGATGGGTTCTTGCTCTGTTACCCAGGCTGGTCTCAAACTCCTGGCTTTATGCAATCTACCTGCCTCAGCCTTCAAAACTGCTGCAATTACGGGCATGAGCCATTGCACCCAACCTGTTAAGTTTTGATAACAAGAGAACAGCTGTAATTCTGAAATAGGTGCAGAATCAGATTTGAGGCTGATTTTATGTAGTTCAGAGCTATTTTAACATCCTTATTTTTAAATTTTTGCTGGAGTATTTTCAACAAATTATAATGCTACTTTGTCACTAGAATTAGCAGTGGTTATTTAGACACCAATGTGAAAGAAACGAGGCTTTGCACTGTGTTTGGATTTAGGAAGCTACCAGATAAAAACATTTATTGAGTTATAATTAACATATCGTAAAATTTACCCATTAAAAGAATATGATTTAGTAGTTTTTAGAATACTTACAGAGTTGTTCAGCTATCACTACAATCTAAGTTAAGAACATTTTCACCACCGCTAAAAGAAACCCCATACCCATTAGGTGGCCACTCTCCATTTTACCCCATCTCCCAACCCTGGGATACCACTAATCTACTTTCTGTCTCTGTAGATTTGTGTATTCTAGATATTTCATATAAGCAGTCTTTTGTGAGTGGCTTCTTTCATTTAGCATATTTTCAAGGTTTATCCATGTTATACCATGCATCAGTACTTCGTTCCTTTTTATTTCCAAATAATATTCCATTTTGGATATATTACATTTGGTTTATGTGTTCCTTTTTTATTTTATTATTGTTCTTATTTTTGAGACAGAGTCTCACCCAGTTAGTTGTCCAGGCTGGAGTGCAGTGGCGTGATCATAGCTCACTGAAGCCTCAACCTCCCTGTGCTCAGGTGATCCTCCCACCTCAGCTTCCTGAATAGCTGGGACCACAAGTTCACAGCACCATACTTGGCCAGTTTTTGTATTTTTGCCAAGATGGGGTTTTGCCATGTTGCCCAGGCTTGTCTGAAACTCTTGGGCTCAAGCAGTCTGCCGTCATTGGCCTTCCAAAGTGCTGGGATTATAGGCATCAGCCATCATACTGGGCCTTTGTTATGTGTTTCTTCTACAGGTGATGGGTATGGGGTTGGTTCCAAGTTTTGGACTAATGAAGAAGATTGAGGACCTGCCAAACTCTTTTCCAAGGTGGTTGCACTATTTTACCTTCCCACCAGCAGTACTATAAGAATTCTAATTTCTCCACATTTCATCATCATTTGTTATTGTCTGTCTAACAGATATGCTTTGATTAATACAGACTTGATAAATACAAGGAGTTAAGCATTTTTACCATGAGATGTTACCCTGAGTAACATAGGTTAGAAAGACAAAAGAAAATGGGAAAAAACATAGTTGAGTTCATTGAGGTTGTTTAGAGCTTAAGAAATAAATGATATGGGCTGGGTGTGGGGGCTCACACCTGTAATCCCAGCACTTTGGGAGACTGAGGAGAGCAGATTGCCTGAGCTCCAGGGTTTGAGACCAGCCTGGACAACACAGTGAAATCTACTCTCTACTAAAATACAAAATATTATCTGGGCGTGACAGCATGCGCCTGTAGTCCCAGCTACTTGGGATGCTGAAGCAGGAGAATTACTTGTACCTGGGAGGCAGAAGTTGCAGTGAGCCAAGATCATACCACTTCATTCCAGCCTGGGCCACAGAGCAAGACTCTGTCTCAAAAGAAAAAAAAGAAGAAATAATATGTATAGTTTATAAAGATTATTTCACATCCTGGATATATTTTATGATGTTGTATAGTGTCTAAAATACATTCCTGTCAGCTGGGCATCTGTTCCTATAGATGGCTCACATCTGTAATCCCAGCACTTCGGGAGGCTGAGGGGAGTGGATCATTTGAGGTCAGGAGTTTGAGACAAGCCTGTTCACCAGCATGGTAAAACCCCATCTCTACTAAAATTTAAAAAATTAGCCAGGCACACGATTGTAATCCCAGCTACTTGGGAGGCTGAGGTGGGAGCATCAGTTGAACCCAGGAGGCAGAGGTTGTAGTGAACCAGATTGTGCCACCACACTCTGGCCTAGGTGACAGAGCAAGACTCCATCACACACACACACACACACACACACACACACACACACACACACACACAAATGGACAGACAGACAGACACACATACACACAGAGATACATATATGTATATGTATATGTATTTTTTTCTTTAAGGTTTATAGTTTTTTATTTTTATTTATTAATTTTTTTTTTTTTTTTTTTTTTTTGAGACTTGAGTTTTGCTTTTGTTACCCAGGCTGGAGTGCAATGGCACGATCTCGGCTCACCGCAACCTCCGCCTCCTGGGTTCAGGCAATTCTCCTGCCTCAGCCTCCTGAGTAGCTGGGATTACAGGCACGCGTCACCATGCCCAGCTAATTTTTTGTATTTTTAGTAGAGACGGGGTTTCACCATGTTGACCAGGATGGTCTCGATCTCTTGACCTTGTGATCCACCCGCCTCGGCCTCCCAAAGTGCTGGGATTACAGGCTTGAGCCACCGCGCTTGGCCTATTTATTAATTTTTAAAGATGGGGTTTCACCATGTTGGTCAGGCTGGTCTTGAACTCCAGACCTCAGGTGATCTGCCCACCTTGGCCTCCAAAGTGCTTGGATTACAGGCGTGAGCCACGGTGCCCAGCCATGCTTAAGGTTTATAGCTAACGTAAGTCTTTGATTTAGAATTTTTCCTTCTGAGAAATGAGCTCTTTAATAGTCACTTTGACATCAAATAGAGCCCTTGTTTTCTATAATGTGATTTCAGGAAGCATAGAGTGTTTTGTAGCGTAAGAGAAAAAGCAGAAACATTATGAAGTATTTTTAGCCAAACTGGTCACTGGGTATAATTTTAGTTCATAGGATTTGTAAATATGTTAACAGCAATACAAATTTGCCATACCACATCTGACTCTGAATCTGAATCAAAGATCCTTTTTTGTGTTTTGTTTTGTTTTGTTTTTTGAGACGGAGTCTTGCTCTGTCACCTGGGCTGGAGTGCAGTGGTGCGATGTCGGCTCACTGCAACCTCCACCTCCCGGGTTCACACAATTTTCCTGCCTCAGCCTCCCGAGTAACTGGTATTACAAGCACAGACCACCATGTCCAGCTGATTTTGTGTATTTTTAGTAGAGACGGGGTTTCACTATATTAGCCAGACTGGTCTCGAACTCCTGACCTTGTGATGCGCACACCTTGGCCTCTCAAAGTGCTGGATTACAGGCGTGAGCCACCATGCCCGGCTTATCCTTTTGTTTTTTTCCCTCATTCTTTGCATCGTCTTACAAAGATTCTCAGTAAACTATATATTCTCCTTGTAAAGCTTCTTAAGACCTTGATAGTTTTTTGGAGAGTGTGTGTGTGCATGTATGTTAAACACATAACATGAGATCTGCCCTCTTAAAGTGTGCAGTATTGTTAAGAGAAGCACAATGTTGTACAGCAGCTCTCTGGAACTTTTTCTTCTGGTATGTCTGGAAATGGTAACTTTTGAACAACAGCTCCCATTTCCTCCTCCCTCTGGCCCCTGGCAACCACTATTCATAATTGGACTCATGTAGTATTTGTCTTTCTGTGATTGGCCTGTTTTACTTAGTATAATGTCCTTGGGGTTCATTCATGTTGTCACATATGACAGGATCTTTTTCTTTTCATAACTGAACAATATTCCAGTGTATGCATATACTACATTTTGTATAAACATTAGGCAATATGCCTAATGGTTTATTTCTTTACCTGTTGATGGACATTTAGGTAATAGTTTGTTTATTTGTTTAGTGTTGTTTTGAATGATGTCTTGCCTTGTTGCCCAGGCTGGAGTCCAGTGGCACAGTCACAGCTCACTGCAGCCATAACTTCCTAGGCTCAAGCAGTTATCCCACTTCAGCCTAGCTAATTTTTGTAAGTTTTTGTAGAGATAGGACCTCGTTATATTCTCCATGCTGGTCTTGAACTCCTGGACTCAAGTAATCCTCCTTCCACAGCCTCCTAGAGAGCAAGGGTTACAGGCATGAGCCACTGTGCCTGGCTGGAAATAGTTGTTTTAATCAAGGCTTTCTTCTTAATTAGTAGACTTACATTTTCTGATTCTGCCCTAATGTAGGCGTGTTATGGTTGAGCCATTATTAGGGCCATTTGAAAACTCCTAGGAATAAGAATATGTGTAACATGTGGATCAATATTTCAGCAAAATGATGTGTACTACATTCTTATTTATAATAGAAAAAAATTACAAGCAATCTTAATGTTCAAAAGTAGAGGATGTAATTTTAGATTTCAGATCCCAAATTTTAGATTCGTATTTTAGAGGCATTATGCCTAATAGTTAATATGAATTCTGAAGACAGACTGGATTTGAATCCTAGGTTAACCACTAGTTACTAGCCATCACTTAGGGCAGGGAATGTTACTTTTATTACTTGTAAAATGAGGATCTTAGGATTGATATGAAGAAGGACTGCATTAATATAAAGCATTTAGAACAGTAACTGGCACACAATAGGTGTTACATAATTGTTAGCTATTAGGAAATACTGTGTATCTACTTGAAATGTGATCCCCCACCAAGACTAGTGTTTATTAGATGCTACTGAGTGGCATTATTGTATTTCTTGATTTATGGTAGGGGATGTTGTGGTTGCATAGTGCATCATATCACAAAGCATCTACTTTATGAGGATTTATTGGGAAAGTTCTCTTAGACCTTTTCATTTATTTATTTATTCTCTTAGATCTTACAACTGGGAAAAGTTGTGATGCTTCTTAATAATTGGTCTTGGCCGGGCGCGGTGGCTCAAGCCTGTAATCCCAGCACTTTGGGAGGCCGAGGCGGGTGGATCACGAGGTCAAGAGATCGAGACCATCCTGGTCAACACGGTGAAACCCCGTCTCTACTAAAAACACAAAAAATTAGCTGGGCATGGTGGCGCGTGCCTATAATCCCAGCTACTCAGGAGGCTGAGGCAGGAGAATTGCCTGAACTCAGGAGGCGGAGGTTGCGGTGAGCCGAGATCATGCCATTGCAATCCAGCCTGGGTAACAAGAGCGAAACTCCGTCTCAAAAAAAAAAAAAAAAAAATTGGTCTTACTTACCTTTGAACCTCCAGTTGTTGCTCCCCGCCCACCCCCTTTTTTTAACTGTTGGGAATCTCAGGGCCAAATTTGTGGACCTCTTCTAGAAAATGCATTGATACATTTAGTCTTTTACTTAGCAGCCTTACCCTTGGCTTCCTTTTATTTTCCCTTTCATCTGGATATATTCACTTTCAAGATTCTGTTTGTCTTTTTAGAATGAGAGATGGTAGAAAATAAGCAATTAGCAAAGAGAAAATTATCCACAGATGGAGACTTCTACTTTAAAGATGGTAGATTAAAGTCACATTTTACTTGTGTGCCTTTCAGAAATTTTGCTAAAAGGAAAGTGAAGGGCTTAAGATGCATTAACACAAAAGAAAAACAGCAAGAAACCGACATACAGAAAGAATGAGAGAGTATACTGTCTGTGAGATAGGGAGAATTTAACAGTTTGGAATCCAGAAAGACAATGGAGGAATGACAACTGACTAGCTCTAAGAAAGCTTGTTAAACATAAGGGCATTTGAGAGCAATAGGATGAAGAAAAGGAATAAGCCAATTCAAGTCACAGAATTCCAGTAAAGCTGCAAAGGCTAAGGAATTACAGGTGTTTGGTGCATCTGGAGTCAGAGGTTTAAATAGGGGTGTGAATAGAGAAGTGGTTTAAAGTTTATTTAAGAAGCACAGGCTGGGCACGGTGGCTCACGCCTATAATCCCAGCACTTTGGGAGGCCAAGGAGGGCAGATCACTTGAGATCAGCCTAGCCTACATGGTGAAACTCCATCTCTACTAAAACTACAAAAATTAGCTGGGCATGGTGCCGGGTGCCTGTAATCCTAACTACTAGGGAGGCTGAGGCACAAGAATTGCTTGAACCCGGTAGGCAGAGGTTGCAGTGAGCCAGATCATGCCCACTGCACTCCAGCCTGGGCGACAGAGGGAGACTCCATCTCAAAGAAAAATAAAAGTTTAAGAAGCACAATATTAAATCCTCTTTCATCTTGCAAAACTGGCTTAACAGCACCCCTTCCCTACTCCAAAGAATGGCAGTGTATTTTCCACCAGTGATTTCTGTTTTCTTAAGAAATAAAACAACTGAAAGATGGGGTTATTGTATAACATGGAAACAGCAGGGTTGTGTGAAAGTCTCCAGCTGAGCATTGACATCTCCTGTTTTCTCCTACTGTTTGACTTCCAGTACATTGGCAGCTTTTATCTCTTATAAGCAAGATATTAAAATTGAATCACATTAATAGAAAAGGTCTAATGGTACTGAAAATTGGGATATGTCAGTGAAATGGCTGGGTCTGTGACCTATAATGTATAATTTAAGTCAGCAGCTTGACAAGACATATTCTTAGTCCTTCTGGGTGGCTATAACAAAATACCATGGACTGAGTAGCTTATAAATAATAGAAGTTTATTTCTCACAGCTCAGGAGGTTGGGAAGTCTAAGATCAATGTGTCAGCATGGTTGGGTTCTGGTGAAGACCCTTTTCTGGGTTTCAGACTGCTGAATTCCCACTGGTTTTCACATGGTGGAAAAGGCAGGCTCCTTTGGGCCTCTTTTATAAGGATACTAATTCTATTCATGAAGGCTCTGTCACCTCCCAAAGGGCTACCTCTTAATACCATCATATTGTGGACTAGGTTTCAACATAGGAATTTTGCTAAGGGACACAAATATTCAGACCATGGCACCCATGTGAACAGTACACTAGTTAGGACCAAAAAGGAAAATTCAGAGATCAAGTTGGGGGGATCAGTATCTGACTAGGAGTTTCAAAAAGAGAATACAAATTAAATGTTGTTGAAAACTTGATTAAAATAGTAATACAAGAAAACTCTCTGGAATATATTTTCAGAATGTATTTCCAGGGATGTTTGTTCCAGATTGAAAGGATTCTTTCCAGATACTGAAAAAAGATCCATACAGAGGTTATCATCATGAACACTAAAAATTAAGTGGAAATTCTGAAATCTTCCAGATAGAAAAATTCGACTACATTGAAAAGACTAGGAATCAGGCGTTATTAAATTAACATTCAAAGCTAGAATATAGTAGAGCAGCGCCTTAAAGATTCTGAGGGAAAGTGATTTCCATTTAGATTTGTATACTGAACCAAGTACTGAATTGTTTGTGAAAGTATTAATAGCATAAAGAGACATTTAGATATGAAAGCCTCAAATTTACCCTTCATTTTTTTCTCAGGAAGCTATTGGAGATATGTCTCAGCATTCTGAGAGACTAGATCGAGGAGGAAAGTGTAGGATCCAAGAAAAAGGATATTTAATAAAGAGAGGCAAAGGAAATTTCAGGAAATAGTTATTCAGTGGGCCTGGACAGTAGCCAGAGTAGAATGGAAGGAGGACAGAACATTGGAAGGAAAGTTTCTTAGAAAATGGGAAATTAATACATTGCTTTATGTGTCTGAGGATTTTGAAAAGAGACATGTAGTTCTTCTGGAAAATTCAGAGGAGAATAGTGATAACATCCTTGGAAAACCAGGCAGTTAAGAAAAACCACACTGGGCAGTTATTTCAGGAAAGCTATATATAAAAGAAAGGAAATGGAGTCATTGCAATGTGATTTACATGGAAATGCTAATATGTACTTTGTAACCATGGAATATTAATATAGGTGAAAGTAAATTGATGTAACTATATTACTGTTATGGGAGGAAGTATGGGTGTGGGATAGAGGCTGTAAGGGAACTAAATTTTTATCAAGAAATAGCAATTTAAGCATGTTACTTAGAAAAAATAGGGTAAATAACGAAGGAAGCTTCTTTAAAAAGAAGTTCAAAAATGGTTGTTCCTAGTGTGTAGGAATCAAAGATAGAGAAGGATGGAGCAGGGGACTCTTTGTTACTCATTGTATGCCTTGTCAATTTATTTAGAACTATTTGCCTTTTTTCTCCTCAGTACTTCCTAGCAAGCAGAACTTCATTTTAGCAACTGCTACAACAACCAAAGATTAACGATACTTACGATCCCCAAATTATTCTTAGCCAGCTTCACTAGAGACCCAAAAAGTTGCCTGACAATCCTTTTCTTTTTCTTCACTGGCTGACTCCTTTTTTCATTCTTCAGCTCAGTGGCTCTTCTAATCTTTTTCTACTCTTCATCAACTCCGTTCCAGACTGTGTTCCTTAATTTTAGTCATTCTTATAAGTTTGTGACACTATCTCATTTTTTTTTTTTTTTTTTTTTTTTTAGAGACAATTCTCCATTGATCTCTCAATGTTTCTAAACATCCTGTGAGCAGAGACACATATTGCCCTTTTATTCTGGATTATCTATTTAAGGATATTTATATAACAAACAGCCTTGTAAGATAGAGACAGTCTTCTGGAAAGTCACGCTTACTGTTCAATATAAAGATTCAAGTTCCCTAAGCCCAGAGTTCCTCCGCTATGATTCAAACAAACTGTAAGTGTAACATCTACCCAATCTCCTCCTTGCCACCCTTGTGGGACTTGGGCAAAGGAAATTCAGCAAACATTATCATCCTGTTACTTCCTGTGCTTCTGAGGAGTAGAATTCTTGTCTCTGACTCAATTTTATGACTTATTTCAGGATTCATGAAACAGTAATAGACGAGGTTGTTAGCTTGAAGGCAGGGAAAACCCTGAGACCTTTCACAGTCCATGATCCTTTAATTTTCAATTCCCTAAAGACTAATGATGTTGAGCATCTGTTCATATGCTTATTTACATTCCATCTATCATTATGATGCAATGTCTATTTGAAATATTTCCCCATTTTTTATTGTTTTGTTACTGTTATGGCTTAAAGAGTTTTTTTATATACCCTTGACACAAGTTTTCCATCAAAAGTAAGTTGCAAATATTTTTTCCCAATTCACAGGTTTTCTTTACATTTTCTTAGTATCTTTCAAAGAGAAAACGTTAATAATTTTGGTGAAATCTGATTCATCAATTCTTTCTTTTATGCTTGTGTTCTCTTTGACTTTTAAAGCCATGCAAATGTATTGCTGTGATTAAATGCAGTTTTTATAACCTGGAAACAGGGGGAACTCTCATTTTAGAGACAGAAATTTCTATCCAAGGAGCAGCAGTACTTAATTTTTCAAAGTTAAATATCTTATATCTTTAAAAAATTATTTTAAATTATTTTATCTTTGGTATGCTACTTTTATCAAGTGCATTCATTGCCTTTCATCTAATCTCCAAATACTAAGTTACATTGTAAATGTTGAGCTGAAAGTATATTTTGTTCTGGTAGATTTGTGGTTGTTTTTACTAATTTGCGTTTGTAAAAACCATCTCCTTCTACATTCAGTCTTTATACAGTTTCTTTAAACAGTATGCTGGATTGGGTGGGATATAGTACAACCTATTAAAACTCTTTGTTAATGCTATTTTAAAAATGTAGTGAGCCCTTTCTGTCTGTGGGTTCTGCATCGATGGATTGAAAATACCACATTGAAAAAAAAAATGACAAAAAATAAAATACAAATTTAAAAATGCAGTATGACGCTTATTTACGTAGTATTTACATTGTATTTGGTATTATAAATAATTTAGAGATGATTTAAAGTATACCATAAGGAGAATATATATAGGCACTTGAGCATCATAGGGGGAGGTATGTATCCCAGAACCAATCCCTCATGGAAGCCAAGGGATGACTATAATCTGAATTGTGTTATATGCTAATTTGAACTAATGGAGGCAACCAATCAGGGATGGCAGGGGGCGTGAAAACCCTCCCTGAGTTTTATATGATTTTTCTTTTTGGTACCATGTACTCTTAGTAAAGACATTGAGATAATCTAATTCAGCCCCCATGATTTACAGGTAAAGAAATTGAGACCAAAGTTTTAAATGGTTTGGCCAAATTCAAGCAGCTACTTAGTGGCAGAGCAGAGACTTTTCATGGTGAAAGTTATTGTTCAGCTGAATTTTCTACTGCCTTTATTGTTTTGTTGCTGCCTTTATTGTTAGACATTCAAACAACTATATGAAAACCTTTTTTGTGTGTGTATCGAGAAACTCAAATTAGTTAAAATATTTAGTTAAGCCTGTCCCTATTACCTGTTAGAGTGATTCTGTAAGACTTAGAAGTATTTCTTTAATAGATTTTGAGTTCTTTCTTCTAGATAAGACAGGTTGTGAGATGGATTGGGATGTTTTATATCTGATTTACTATAAATTTAAATCTGAGCTGCTTGATAAATTATTTTTAAATTCTTTTGTTTTCATTTTGAGACAGGGTCTTGCTCTGTCACCCAGGCTGGAACGCAGTGCATAGTTACAGCTTACTGCAGCCTCGACGTCCTGGGCTGAAATGATCCTCCTGCCTCAGTCTTCTGAGTAGCTGAGACTAGAGGCACACGACACCATACCCAGCTAATATTTTTTGAAGACAGGTTTCACTGTGTTGCCCAGGCTGGTCTTGGTCTTGAGCTTCTAGGCTCAAGTGATCCTCCTGCCTTCATCTTCCAAAGTACTGGGATTACATGAAGCACTGTTCCTGGCCCCGCCTGATAAACTTTGGTATTTACTGTTTTAGTCCTCAAACATTTATACTAAACTGTAAGAGGTTGTAGTTGTAAGAAATGCTAAGTTTCAGTTGCTTTGAGTGTCTGATACCATAGGATTTTATTTTGATGCAGTAATTACCAAAAGTATTTTGGACAATGAACTTTGGAGAAAGACAGCAGAGAATAGTTACTTTTATTTCAGTTATAGAACATGAATCTTTCAGACTTTTTTTCTGGAATAAAGTCCTCAGACAGAATGTAGTCATTCGAATCTCTAGCTTTAAGAATTGATTTAAAATAGGAACCAGAAAGAAATATTAGAACCAGCCGATGGAATAGTTGTATTCATCTATTTTCCTTCCCACAGGCCCTCTGGTGATGTTCTTGAGACATTCAATTTCTTAGAAAATGCTGATGATAGTGATGAAGAAGAGGAAAATGACATTATTGAAGGCATCCCAGAAGGAAAAGACAAACATCGAATGAATAAACACAAAGTAGGAATTAGATTTTATGTTCTTATTAGCTATATATTCATGTAGTTGGAATAGGAATTTTTGAGATGTCTTAAGTTACGTTGGAAGTGATCATCATTTTACATATTGCTTAAAGGTTTTATGTGTTCAGCTCTTTTTGCATTACATACAGTAGGAATTACTGTTTGCTATATTAATCACTAAATGGGCAAGAAAGGGTCTGTTTTTATAGGACTAGTCGATTGATTTTGAAACCTTTTTAAAGCTACCCCCTCTCCACCTCTGCCACTATTGAGAATCACTGTAAAAGTCTGTCTCTTCTTGTACAGTACACAAGGGGTAAATTAACTGAAGTTGCAGTGGGAATACTTCCACCCTGGGTGAGGGAGTAATCTGTGAATTATAAGTAAGTCTCAACATTCTTGTTCTTTAGTAAGGAATAATAAAAACTTATTTTTGCTCATAACCTAAGAAACAGGTTCATCTATTTTAGTGGTTTGGGGGGCTAGCTATAGAAGCAAAAGTAGAGTTGATCGTCCATTTGTGAGTTACCAGAGTAGTGTACAGTATTTGAACCATATAAAAAATGTGGGTAGTTATAATTGTTGGTACTTTGAGATTTTACAGTAATATAAGGGAAAAAATGACAATGTTCCACAAAAGTTTCCAGTCTACAAAATCAGTTTTCAGTTTTTTGATATATTCTATGTGTGTATTATCGTCTATTTGAGTGAAGAGAGATTTTAAGCCTTTTTTGTTGTTGTTGTTCTGGAAGGTAAAGCACTATTATAATTATCACAGTTATGAACTTAAAGTAGTTACTATGCCATATCTCTATGAATGAAGGACTAAGTATGCAGTTTCCCATTTATGAGGTCAATTCAAGATAACATATCAGAATGCAAATAAGTGACTGGTTCTTCAGTGGAGGACTAATTATGAATATACTGTAATTTAAGAGATTAACTATTCTTGATAATTAGCACTTAAACCATTTTTAGTACCACATTACTTAGATCGATCTTGGCACAGCACTGTTGAACCATTTAAGGTATAATTTGGGATTTATGAATTACATGGGCAATCTAAAGTTTTGGATCCAAGTAATTTTAAAATGGGTGAATATAGTTATGTGACAATATTAAAGGATCCCTTTTTAATGTAGAATAAAAGTAATTCTTGGTTTATATTCTATTTACAGATAGGTAATGAAGGTTTAGCTGCTGACCTAACTGACGATCCTGATACTGAGGAAGCACTGAAAGAATTTGATTTTTTAGTGACTGCCGAAGATGGTGAAGGAGCTGGAGAAGCACGGAGTTCGGGGGATGGCACAGAATGGGGTAAGGTGATAAAGAAATAGGGGGTGGGAGGAAATTTAGCCTTTAATGATGGGTTATTATAAAATATTACATGTGGAATGTGTGTATCTGAATGTATGGTGGCAGTTAAACTGAGAGCAAGGGAAGTGATGTTGAATAATAACAAGGTATTTTGTACCAATTTATTTATATTTGGTGACTAAACTGCTTAATATATATGGCTTTTGGTGGATTTAGATTTTTGGAATTTGTCTGGATTTAAAGTTGAACTATTTAATTAATTTGGAAATTCAGTTTCTTTTTCTTTAATAGATTTTTTTAAATGTATGTATTCAGTTTTAAACATTCCCATCCTAGATTTAGGAAGATTTAACTCAGTATGTCTATATGGTGTTATCTGACTAATTACTAAGAAGGAATAAAGCTACTAATCCTGAATTATAGCTCTATATTGAGCACAATTTAATGAAGATGCTAAACTTTACTGCCTGTAATATTCAGTGTGTAAAATGTTAGGGCCTAAACTTTGGAAGTGGTACATAATGCTAATAATAATTCAGGCATAACTAAAAGAAAACGATTCTTTATCTGTACACAGTTTAAAACCCCATTAGGAAGTAAAATAAGTGTAAAAAATATTTTAAGGTAATAGCTGATGTCCATTATGTTTTTCCTAGTACATACGTTCATGCAATCCTCGTTTAATATCAGCATGTTGTCTGTTAAGTAGAGCAAAGTGTGTTTACTGAGCTTTATTGGAGAAAGTTATTATTACTTTTTTTTTTTTTTTGAGACAGAGTCTCATTCTTTTGCCAGGCTGGAGTGCAGTGGTGTGATCTCGGCTCACTGCAGTCTCTGGCTTCTGGGTTCAAGCAATTCTTCTGCCTCAGCCTCCTGAGTAGCTGAGACTACAGGCGCACCCCACCACACCCAGCTAATTTTTGTATTTTTGGTAGAGACGAAGTTTCACCTTGTTAGCCAGGATGGTCTCGATCTCTTGACCTTGTGATCTGCCCACCTTGGCCTCCCAAAGTGCTGGCATTACAGGCATTAGCCATTGCTTCTGGCCTGGAAATGTTATTTTAATACATCAAAGTTTTGCTTAATTACAAGGAAGAGGAATAATCACTAGATTTTTTTAAAAAAATTATTTTGATAGCAAACGTTTGGGTTTTTAGAAAATGCCTTATTTATGTGTTTAAACCAAATATTGCTAATAGCATATATAATACGTTTATTATCTTGATATAAAAAATGAATTAAGTACTTAAAAGATTTGAATTTTGCCACCAGTTTTCTTTTTACAATTCTCAAGCATTATTTTCAGACCTTCACTTCTCTCTTTTCCTAAATGGAAATAGAAGAGACACATTAATTTAAAACATGGGAAACTCCACAATTACCTTGTAGATTACATTTTTGTACTTAACTATTTGAAAACGATTGTGTTTTAGAAGGATACCTTTCTTCGAAATCAGCAGTGCTTAGGAGAAACAGTAAAATTATTTAACTTTTCTTCTAGCTTCTCTGTGCAGGCATTCAGTGTTGGAAATAACTTAATCTTTTTCCAGGAATCTCAAAAGTATTGTTTTTTTCCTGATTGTTTTATAATTATATAAATACATAATTATTTTGTAATAGAAGCATGTTTTAGAAAACTTAGAACCTATGAATATATGAGAAGATGAATTTTTAATAAGTATATGTATATATATTTTGTTAACAAAGGATTTTGCTAAATGTTGATTTGTAATGCACACTTTTCACTTAATACATGGCTCTTCTGTAGTGCTTTTGCTTTTTTTTTTTTTTTTTTTTTCTGAGACAGGGTCTCTCTTTGTTGCCCAGGCTGGGGTGCTGTGGCGCAATCTTGACTCACTGTGACCTTCGCCTCCCAGGCTCAAGAGGTCCTCCCACCTCAGCCTCCTCAGTAACTGAGACCACAGGCGTGTGACCACACCTGGCTAATTTTTGCTTTTTTTTTTTTTTTTTTTTTTTTTGTAGAGGCGGGGTTTGTCCATGTTGCTCAGGCTAGTCTTGAACTCCTGGACTCGAGCAATCTGCCTGCCTTGGCCTCCCAAAGTGCTAGGATTACAGGCAAGAGTCACCACAGCCAGTCAGCATTGTTTTTAATAGCTTCATAATATTCTGTCAATAATGTGCTGTAATTTTATTTAACCAGAGCCCTCTGATGCACATTTAGATTATTTTCATTAAAAAGAAAATGATCAAAATAATTTATTGAGTATCTCTTTAGCTATATCTTGACACAAATTCATTCCTGTTTCCTTAGCCTAAAGTTGCTAGGAGTTTAGTCAAAAGGATAAAGAAAAAATTCAGGAATTTAATTTATAGGAAATGGCATTATTTCTTTGATAATAGTTTCCATGTTACATACAACTGATTGATCCTTCTGTCTGAAGACTTTTGAGATTGTAGAGCAGAGTTTTAAGACAACTCTCAATACTTTGCTTTTTATTGTCAATATTTGACAGTGCCTGTGTCTCCTGTGTAAGCAGAAGTAATCGAAAAAATATCTTCCAGACAAGATGGAAATACCATCTTTAAGACATTTTAAGTTCTCGATGAAGGAAAATAACTTGTTTAAGTACAAGGTGGTTCAAATAGTTTTTTTTCTAAAATAAATGAAAAAATGATTTATGCACTGTTATCCGAAGTTCATTATTTCTACTCAACAAGATGTCATAGCCATTTTTTCCAAAGCAAAGAAGATGAATATGCAAGCAGTCTTTATATTTATGAAATTTATTTGCTAAAAATTTGAATATGTTTATAAATAGGAAAGTGATAGCATTTAGATTTTTTTTTTTCTTTTGGTGAGACAGAGTCTCACTCTGTTACTCAGGCTGGAGTGCAATGGCACATTCTTGACTCATTGCAACCTCTTCCTCCTGAATTGAAGTGATTCTCCTTCTTCAGCCTCCAGAGTAACTGGGATTATAGGCCTGGCTAATTTTTGTGTTTTTAATAGAGACAGGGTTTCACCATGTTGGCCAGGGTAGTCTTGAACTCCTGACCTCGGGTGATCCACCCACCATGGCCTCCCAAAGTACTGGGATTACAGGTATGAGCTACAATGCCCAGATTTAAATTATTGGGTAAAAGAGCACTGATTTTTTTTTTTTTAAATAAGTCGTCTTAATGAAACATACTCCAGTACTTACTCACATTAGAGAATCTGATTTTTAGTGTATTAGCAGTCAACAGATAACTTTGTTATCTCTGACTTTGAATTTTTTTATTTACGAAACCACTGCCTTTTAGCAAGCTTTTAAATGGTCTTTTCACTGTCATCTATATTAGTCTGAGTTTAAAGTAGTAATTTTTCGTTCTTCTCGTTATCAAAAACAATAGTTGGGATTTTTATTTTACTTTTTATTTCATGGAGACTAGACATTTTAAAATTGTTCATTTATTGTCTCCTGCCTTTGAAACTGTGATCTGTAGAGATTTATAGAAGTACAAAATACAGTTATCACTTGAATGTTTGTACTTAAGCATAATGGATAAAAGTATGAGATTATTTGCATAAAGTTAGTAATAAATTTATGCTACAGTTAATAGATTTGTGTAATTCCTCTGCTTTGGTAATCAGAATTACCATAATAGAATTTCATGTTTTTGTGGGTTTGAGCTGTCAGGAGTCAACTTTCTTATGCATATTTGTGTTTTCTTTTAGACAAAAAAGTTACTGTAAATGATTCAACCTCATTTCTTGGTATTTTTTCCCCCTAGATTTTTTTAAAACAGGATTAATATGTAGAAGATTATGCTGCCTCTTCCCTTTTGCTCTTATCTATTTCTTATAAGCAATATCAAATCAGCTGTTACTTACCAGGCAAGTTTCAGGATGTTGTTTGTGCACATATGCATTCACCAGCCTGTTCTTTGCACTGCCTAAATTTACTTTTGTTTTCTAGATTTGAGATTATCTTGCAAGTATTTTTTTCCTTAAGCTTATCCTTATTTTATTCCCTATGCAATTTCACTACCCTCTCTTTGTCAACTATAGTTAGAGTTATACACAATTTTATTCTCTCTACATAGATCTTTTAGAAAACTGTTGGCTCTTACTAAATTTTTCTGTTCTATCTAATTTTCATATATAAACTTTGTATGACTTAAGGTTTTTTGGTCTCTGTGAGGTTTAGAAAATATTTGCTCAAAATGTATCAATTTGTCTTGCTTTTAGTAGTTGAAATTAAGAATTGTTAACTTCATTAAGATGAGTGCAAATGATTAATTGTTGAGATCTCGTTTTGTTTTTTTGTTTTTGGTGGTTTTTTTTGGTATATTCAGTAAGTTTACAGAAGGGTTCCTGATGCAGCGTAGTTTTCAGGAAACTTCGTGATTTGAAGACATGTGAATTGAGTAAAGTGAATTTTCTCTTTAAAACTGTATTACAAACAGCATTACAATTTGTGGATTTGACAGATAACCTTACGTGTGAGTTTTGGTCTTGAGTAACCTAGTTTCAAGTAATTCGAGTTAGCAAATTGATTTAAAGCTTAGGATTTAGTTTTTTACATACTGACCACCTGTGATCATAGGTAGGATAACCATCAGGGAAAAACTTATGACAATTGTAGCAGGGAAAACTCAAGGTACAGTAAATATTTACATTTCTGTGTGCCTTTCAAATATGAGAATTTTTTAAGTTTGGTACATAAAACACAATCTATAAAGGAAAAGAGCCGGGCGCGGTGGCTCACGCCTGTAATCCCAGCACTTTGGGAGGCCGAGGCGGGTGGATCATAAGGTCAAGAGATTGAGACCATCCTGGCCAACATGGTGAAACCCCGTCTCTACTAAAAATACAAAAAATTAGCTGGGCATGGTGGCGCGTGCCTGTAATCCCAGCTACTCAGGAGGCTGAGGCAGGAGAATTGAACCCAGGAGGTGGAGGTTGCGGTGAGCCGAGATTGCGCCATTGCACTGCAGCCTGGCGAAACTCTGTCTCAAAAAAAAAAAAAAAAAAAAGGAAAAGAAAGGCTTTTTATGTCTACTTTAAGTCAGTGAGGCCTAGGGTTGCTCTTACAAAACTTTGTGAACCAGACTATACTGAGTTATCAAAAACTTAACAAGTCACAGTGTTAAACTTCCTAATGACATGGCTGTTTTAAAACCACACAAAGGAGGGGAAAATCCTCAATATTTAAAATAATTCTCGAAGACTTAATTATTTTTATATTCCCTCTTTTTAGTGCTGTTTTTCCTCTAGTTTACCATGAGTAAATTTTTCTCAGGCACAAGTATTTAGTTAAATATGGATTTACTATTCAGCTAAAATAGCTGACGTATCTTTAGCAGATGTTCAGCAATATATGTTTTCACTTCTCCATGCTGATCACTACTTTTATCCTGAAAAAGAAATCATTTCTAAAAAAATTCTTCAGTGGAATTTGAGTTTTGTTTTTTTGTGTTTTTGTTTTTGTTTTGTTTTGTTTTGCTAATCTTAGTTATAGACCAATGGAAGAAGGTAATGAGATGTTGAACTATTTGAGTGGGTGGGGGCAGAGGTGGGATTCTCTGAATGCTTTCTATGGATTATTCAAGACATTGTATTTTTTAACTATATGTATGTATTATACTGGACTAGAATGCTTCTCCATTAGTACAGTTAATCCTGTGCATGCAGAATCAGTATGACAGAAGGTGCATGAATGTTTTCATCAATGAAACAGCACTTAACTTTCTAGCTTGCACTTTTCCAAGTAGTTCGCATGTATTTCATTCATTTGCTTTTATGATGCTGGCTGAATAATTTTTATTAACATTTTTATAAAGATGCAGTGATCTATTTTTATAACATAAGATTTCTAATGTCAGTCCATTGAATGAATAATAACCTTCAAATTTGTGGTTCATAAAAATGAAGCACCATTTAACTGTCAGTATTAAATGTTTAGAAACTTACGACTTGGGCATTTAGAGTTTGAGTTGTGAATACCAGAACTGAGACTGCACCTTTAAAGTATTTTGAATATATGCTATTAGTACATTTTATTATGATTATGTAAAGCTATAACAGTTTACTGCCAACAGCTTGCATTGCCAACTGCTGATTTTTTTTTCTTTTAATAATATGCTGCATGTAGATAAAGATGACCTCTCCCCAACTGCTGAGGTTTGGGATGTAGACCAGGGACTAATAAGTAAACTGAAGGAACAGTACAAGAAGGAACGAAAGGGGAAGAAAGGGGTGAAGAGTAAGTGCAGATTCTGACTATTATAATTTTTGTGTACCAATAACTGAGAAAAAATTCTTCAATTCTGTTATTTTTTTTTTGGTGTAACTTAATTTTTTTTGTTTCGTAAAGGGGGCAACTAACTTTAAACTTTGTCTGTTGTATAATTGAAATTTGTTTGTATATAATTTAGGATGTTATTTGATCAAGTAGAAAATCATTTAAAATATATGGGAAGGGAGAAGGGAAGATTTTGAGGATTGTTTTTAAACTTTAAAAACTTTACCAAATTGTTAGGAATACTGGCATTGGAATAAAAATAAAAATTTGTTCAAAAGGGAGAAAAGTATAAACTTCTCCATTTTTGATACATAGAGTATAGTTATAAACAATTCATATCCAGGTTACATTTCTTAGTTTGGGAATCCTTACATATAGTGAGTAGGAAAGCCCTTTCTATAGTTTCTGCTTTGTTTTGTTTGCAGTTGAAGAGCAATTCTCCGCAGTTCAACTGCAAACGACAACAGCAGCCAAAAGAATCTCTTGGGTAGTATTTTTTGGCTACTGTGGTGCAGGAGACCAGGAGTGCGAAGGTAGTGGTGACAGTATAGTTTGTTTTGTCATTGCTGGATGTCTTGGTGCCTGAATGTATTTTTCAGTATGTTGTGTATTAACCAATGTATTTATTAAAAGTATAAATCAGCTATAACACTTCACTCAAGCAATTCACTTCCATTCGGTGAAGCAAACTTAGAAGTTGCCACATGAAAAATAATCTTGAAATGAATTAACTGGAGAGACTTGAAACTTATATTTTGGATCTATTTTGAACTGGCCGTTGACTTCTGCTAGTCTAACATTTTGACTATATAAAGCAGAAAATAGTTTGAGGAAAAAGGCAAAAACTATATAGACGTTCTATTATGTTTCTTTGGGGACATACATACATATGTAAAATGGCAGATATAATGGAAAAGTGTGCGAATTTCCTTCAATAAAGTATTTTTTGAGTGATTTCATTTTTTGTGAAGGCTAATATGTGAAGTTTTGGGGATTTCACCCATTAGAAAATTTTCTTTAATAGCTTTATGATAACTCTTGTTATTGCATGTGAATTAAAAGACTATACAGTGAACTGCTTATTGTATTTAAAAACATTTGATACTGAGCTGAGGTTATGTTTAGTTGCTAACATCATTTACCTATAATGCAAGCATGTTGAATCTAAAAGTTCATTTGCATGATTGACTGTTTTAGAATAGACAAAATGACATTAGAATTTTAGGATTCTTTCTTTTTTTTTTTTTTAAGTTTGAGTCTCGCTCTGTTGTCCAGGCTGGAGTGCAGTAGCGTGATCTCAGCCTACTGCAACCTCTGCTTCCTGGGTTCGAGCAATTTTCCTGCCTCAGCCTCCTGAGTAGCTGCAACTGTAGGTGTGTGCCACCAAGCCAGGCTAATTTTTTGTATTTTTAGTAAAGACAGGGTTTCACTGTGTTAGCCAGGAAGGTCTCGATCTCCTGACTTATGATCTGCCCACCTTGGCCTTCCAAAGTGCTGGGATTACAGGCATGAGCCACGGTTCCCAGCCTAGGGTTTTTTTTGTTTTTGTTTTTGTTTAAAAGAAATAAAGTAGTTTATTTTAATAGTATGTTGCTTATTTTATATATAGTATCATAAACTGACTTAATCTGCTGAAGATTTCTTTTGAAATGGTAATGTTGTTTCTAATTTAAAATAGAAGTATCCCGTTTCCCCCTCTGATAGACTATGACTAGACCTATATCTTTTTGCGGTCTAGAAATAAGATAGCAGTCAACTCAAGGTCTTTTTTAGTTGTTGCTTTTAAATTTTTTGAAAAAATTTTTAATTATAAAAAGTATGTTTAAGAAATATTAGATAAACTAAAGCTGAATTTTTAACTTCTCATACGTAATTTAATTTTTTTAGAGACAAAGTCTTGATCTGTCATCCAGGTTGGAGTGCAGTAGTGCAGATAATAGCTCAGTATAACCTCAAACTCTCCTGTCCTCAAAGTATCCTCCCACCTCAGCCTCTTGAGTAGCTGAGACTACAGGCACATACCACCACACCTGGCTAATAATTTTATTTTTAAAAAATTTTGTAGAGATGGGATTTCTCTGTATTGCCCAAGCTTGTCTCGAGCTCTTGGCCTCAAGCCATTCTCTCACCTCAGCTTTTCAGAATGTTAAGATTATAGGCATGAGCAACCCTGCTTGGCCTTAGGTTTTTTAAATTGGAGCTTAGTACACATAATATTATAATTTGCCTACTGCCATCATAGAAAACATCATTTTATGTCAACAAATAATTCCTTTGTATATGTTTGTGATTTTTTTTCTTTCTAAACAATAGAAAGGAACCCAGTATGTCAAAGAGATGAAAGATGGCTTCTTTGATTGCATCGGTATCTGGAGACCCCAGATTCATAACTTAAGGCTTTCATGTCTCAATAACATCTTGTTATCTAGATATGTATTCTGTTATTCAGCCCATTCCACTTTAATTTTGATTTAATATCTATTAAAAAAAAAAAAAGAACTTTGCTTATATAATCATAAAAATAACACATGCTTGTTATTCAGATGAGAAGTAGATAGTAATATAAAGAAAAACAATAAAGTGAAAATCACCTGCAATCCTACCACTCAGAGACTTACTGTTTATTTGGCATATATTCATCCATCTTTTCTTAAGTCTTTATAAACACTTCCTCTTTAATATTTTAACTAGAGTATTATTGTTGTAATTTAACTCATTCTTTATTTTGTAATGTTTCATAGTCATCTAAAATATTTTTGTGGATTTAACCTTGCCTCCATTCGTTAAACTGTAGATTTGTTTCTTATTTTTAAACATTTTCATAAATATTACTGTCTTTGAGGCTACTAACATAAGTAGATATAGGGATGAGGTCTGTAGCAGAGTGTCTCAGGAAAGATAGTTAAGAAATATATTATGTTTATTTTTTATACTTCCTTTATGGAGTTTTGTAAATTAAAAACTTTTTGCTCTTGAATACAGAATTCAATTTGAAAATGTTGGCTCTGAATCCTTGGCATGAAGATAGAATTTAAGAAAATAAAAACTTTTTTTTTTTTTGGTTTATGGATCACAGACTTCGAATGATCTTTATTCAAATAGCTCATCATGTTAAGATAAAATTCTAAGATATAATTTTAAATGAAAAGGTAATTCATGAATTTCTTAGCATTTTTATTATCTAGCCCATATTGGTTATTATTCTAATATTATTTTTATTTAGCTTTGTATATGTTAGAATAATTCATTATCTGTTGCCTTTTGATTTCTTTTAAAAAAAATTTTGCGGCCAGGTGTGGCAACTCACTCCTGTAATCCCAGAACTTTGGGAGGCCAAGGTGGGTGGATCACGAGGTCAGGAGTTTGAAACCAATATTGTGAAACCCTGTCCTTACCAAAAAATAAAAAAATTAGCTGGACGTGGTGGTGCACACCTGTAGTCTGAGCTACTCAGGAGACTGAGGCAGGAGAATTGCTAGAACCTGGGAGGCGGAGGTTACAGTGAGCTGAGATCACACCACTGCACTCCAGCCTGAGTGACAGAACAAGACTCCGTCTCAAAAAATATTTTTTTATCTTACAAATGACACATAATTATAAATGTTTTGGGGATACAGTGTGATGTTTTAATACATTGAATAATGATAAAAATCAGAGTAGTTAGGATATTCATTTCTTTGTAGTTACAGCACTCAATATCCTTTTTTCTAACTACCCTGAAATATAAACTACATTATTAGCAGCTATAGTCACCTTACTATGTTACAGAACCAGAACTTATTCTTCCTACGTAAATGTAAACTTGTATACATTTACCAATTTTTTTTCCTTTATTCCAGAATTTGTTAATAATTCACACCTACTAGATTAGCACTAAGCTTCTACTGATTTTTTCACCCCAACTTCTTAAAGAGAAGAAAACTGTTTGCTAACTTTACCGTATGGAATCAGCAGATGTAATCCAGTCTTTTTCTCTTTTTTTGAAAGAGAAAGAGAAAAATGGCAAGAATGCTGACTTTTTAACTTTGTAAAGACTCATTCAAGATTTGACTTTTAAATGGAAAGGCTTCTATAATCAAGTGCTAAGTTAAAATTTCTGTGTCTTCCAGCTTGTTCACTCCATCCCACCCTTCGTTTTTTTCCCCCACCCAGGCAAGAGGAAAAGGGATTAAAAGTGACAGCCTTGTCTTGGAGTGTAGACCCACTTCAGTATTTCCTTCTTACTAAGTGAGATATACAATATAATTGAGATGTACTTTATCTTATTAATACTGATTAAGAGTCAAGACCATGAAACTAAAGAGGCTTGATACAGTTATTTTGATCTCAGGCTTCAAAGGGTTAAGCTTTCTTTTCCTTTTAAGTTTTTATTTTGGCATAATTTCTGACTTAATAAAATTTTGTGAGAATAGTACAGAGAATTTTGTATACTTTTCACCCAGGTTACCCACCACATGTTAACACTTTACCACACTTGCTTTCCCCTTTCCTTTCTGTAAATATATTATTTTTTATTTATCTGTTTTTTGAGACAGGGTCTCACTCTGCTGCCCTGGCTGGAGTGTAGTATCACATCGTAGCTCACTGAAACCTCAAACTACTGGGCTCAAGCAATCTTCCCAGTCCTGCCTCCCAAGTAGCTGGGACCACAGGTGTGAACCACCATGCCTGGCTGATTTTTAAATTTTTTAATACATAGGATCTCTGTATGTTGCCCAGGTGAGTCTCAAACTTCTGGCCTCAGGTGATTGTCCCATGTCAGCCTCCCAAAGCATTAAGATTTCAGGCATGAAGCTAGGTGTGGTGGCTCACACCTGTAATCCCAGCACTTTGGGAGGCCGAGGTGGGCAGATCACCTGAGGTCAAGAGTTCAAGACCAGCCTGGCCAATGTGGTGAAAACTTCTGTTTTTTTGTTTTTTGGTTTTTTTTGGAATAATTCAGAAAACTGAGTGTAGACATGGTGTTCTTTAAATAAATTAGCATATATTTAAACAAAGATTCTCGTGTATGGCCACAGTACAGTCATGAAAATCAGGAAGTAAATGTTGATGCAATACTAATATCTAAGCGAAAACTCAGTTTTCTTTCACTTTTTAATAATTAATATGTTTTCTGTAATTTGGGAGGAATGTGAAGGAACGTTCTGAATTAATCTTTTGTAAAAATGTTGGGTTGGTAGCATTTTTCTAACTTTAAGGTCTCCGTTTGTGCTGTATTTTATATCTTAGTAAAAACATACAAATTAGTAATGATTAAAAATCACAGTGTGAACAAAGCATCAGAAATATGGAGGCTGTAGTTAGAATATGACAGAGCAGCTAAAAATCTTTTAAGACTTTGATATTTGTCACTCCTTTCAACATGGAAAATTTAAACTGTGGATTATAATAATGTAATTTTCCTTTTGTAGGAGCTGTTGTTATAGCCTGTTACTGTTAAGCTATATTATACCTATACAATTTAAACTTACCAATAAAAGATTATTTCATTTCCTTTCTTCAAAAGATGTTCCCCATTTTAAAAAATTCACATTTTGGTAATATGTATGTTGTTAGTCCTGGTTCTCAGTGGGTGGACTTACCTTAATTTTCCTAATTATTCTGGTTTATGCTGACTTTTCTGTCTTTTCTATGTATAGAATACAATTTTTTTGCCATCTCCCTTCTTTCCTTTACTGGTGTTACAGAATTGCTATGCACCTTCTAGCTTGATTATCAGTACATTAGAAAAGCAGGAAGTCTTTTAACTTTTTCAGTTTGTTTTATTGTAAATTGTAAGTAAGCTCCCCTGAATCATTTTCTAATTTTTATTTTTAAAGTTTTATATTAATATTTGTCATTTCCTATTCTAGCTCCAAGAAAACATATCACCAGGAAATACAGTTTTTTAAAGTGTGACTTCAAGCCACACATACAAAATTAGGCATTTGAATACCTGTAAGAAGAAATTACTCTTAAGTAGGCTTTTTGAAAGGCCTGTTTTTTTTGTTTTTTTGTTTTTTTGTTTTTTTGTTTTTTTGCTTACACTACAAATTATTTGTTATGATTAAGCTACTTCCATTTAGCAGATAGTACTAATTCGAAGAGCCCACAGAATAGTTATATTCTCTCTCCTGCCTCAAAGACAAAAAATTATTTCATAGCAAAAAGATACTATTTTTACCTGGGAATGTGGTTTTATGTTTCTGGCTTTAATTTCACAATTTTAAAACAAACTATTCATGTCCTTTAACTCAGGATTTTTTTCTTTCTTTTCAAGAAAATAACTTAGGTATTTTGCCTAGGATCAGAATATATCAGTTTGATACTCTTCATATCAGTGCACTTTTTAAAACCAAAGACTCACTTTGCAGTTGAAGTTATTTTTTCTTATTATTGTGATCTCATATTTATTTAAGGCGAACAGTTGTTGTGAAAACTTTAGCTACAACAATAGAAAATAGAACAGATCTAGCAAACATGACAAGTAAATTTTCATGCTAAAATAAGCTTATCTTTTTCAGATTGTTTGCCTACTACAGTTAGTTTTGCTTCAGAATATAAAAGTTGATCAACAAAGGGAGGGCTCATTTGAGAAACGGAAAATGTTAGATTTATTCAGAAGTGCTATTTTACTTATAGAGGGCATAGGAAGATAAATTTCATGGCATGAGTATGTGTGTGTGTGTGTGAGCGGAATTTGAAAATGTAACAGTAGTCTGTAGTTTGGCTTACACGAGGCATAATTAGTATATTTTTCATTGTGTTGTAGTCTATTTAGAGAATTATGCATTTATATAGGACTTTGTATTTGTTAAGAGGTAGGTGGGTTGCATTCGTAGTAGTGGGAAAGTTTTCCTAGCTGGGCACAGTGGCTTCATGCCTGCAATCCTAGCACTTTGGGATGCTTAAGAGAGAGGATTGCTTGATCCCAGGAGCTTAGTACCAGGCTGGGCAGTATGGTGAGACCATCTCTACAAAAAATATAAAATACAAAAATTAGCTTGGTATAGTAGTGCATACCTGTGGTCCCAGCTACTCTGGAGACCAAGGTGGGAGGATTGCCTGAGCCTAGGAGTTTAAGACCAGCTTGGACAACATGGTGATACCCTGTCTTTACAAAAGTTTTTAAAAAATTAGCCAAGCATGGTGGTGCATGCCTGTAGTCCCAGCTCCTGGGCATGCTGAAGTAGAAAGATCGCTCAAGTCCAGAAGGTCAAGAGCCAAGGAACTTGAGGCTGGAGAGAGCCATGTTTGTGTCACTGCATTCAAGTTTTCCTTGCTGTAAGAATTAGAACAAGTATTTGTACTTCTGTAAATTTCAGTTTTTATTTAATTAGTGTTTAATGCATCTTCAAATATGCCTTTAAATATTGATATTAATATTGTCTAGTATTCTGTTATACTGCTACAGTTTTCTCATTATTGCTAATAAGACTTCAGATTTTTTTATTTGAAGTTGTTTTGTTGCATTTATTATGTTTAGAATATTGGATAGGTTTAGAAAGAAAACAAAGACATTAAATTTACAGTTGCAAGATGCTTGACCAGGCATGGTGGCTCATGCCTGTAATCCCAGCACTTTGGGAGGCTGAAGCTGGTGGATCACCTGAGGTCAGGAGTTCGAGACCAGCCTGGGCAACCTGGTGAAACCCCATCTCTACTAAAAATACAAAATTAGCCAGGTGTGGTAGTGGGTGCCTGTAATCCCAGCTACTCAGGAGGCTGAGGCAGGAGAATTGCTTGAACCCAGGAGGCAGAGGTTGTAGAGAGTGAGCCGAGATCGCACCACTGCACTCCATCCTGAGCAACAAGAGTGAAACTTTGTTTCAAAAAAGAAAAAAAAAGATGTTCTACATGATAGAGTGAAGACTACTAATTATGAAATCTGCTCTCATCTTTTGGCAGCTTTTGAGAAACTAGGATTAGAGTAGGGAAGTTCCATTTTTTCCTCAACTTGGCACTGTGTCGAATAGAGGCTATTTTATGTAAAATATTATATAATTTGGGATCCTCATAACAGCTCCTAATTTCTTTCCCTTCTATATCTCCCAGTTCATGTGTACAGGAAGATTATGACTTTACATTATCTGTAACAAAACTCTGTGTCGAGCATTTATGTTTCACATTAGCTATCATATAATGAAATTATTTACAAGATAGTATTTATTAAAGTCATTTTATGTTACACATAAATAAGAGAACAGGGAAAGATCAACAAAAGCTTTACAGAAGAGATGGAACTGGTGTGGAGGAATGAGTAGCATGTGGATAGGCTGAGGTTTGTGTTAGAAGATTAGGGGGAGGGAGAGAGAGAGCGAGTTTGTGTGTGTAGAAAGTATTCTCACCTTGCTGAGAATGGATGAGGACAGCCACGACAAAATATGGCAGAATTAATCTCAGTGAACACTGAAACTATATGGAAACTGCTTTTACTGGAAAATAAAGGAAGTTAAAAGATAAGATGGGGTAGAAAAAATAGGATCAGATTATGAAGCACATGCAAGTTTAAGTACATGATTTTACTTTGATCCAAAGAGTTTTTAAGTACTACTTGTGGTTTCTGAGCGAAGGGAGATGCAATAAATGTGATAATTTTGGAAAATTAGTTTACATGAATGTGATTGAAGATAAATGGAGCTTGGAGATATAAAACCCAATTAGGAAACTGTTAATAGTAATTCGTAAGATTGAAAGCCTTGATTAAAGTCAATAGAGAGAAAGAGATAAACTTGGAGAAAACTTCAAAGGAAGATTCTTTTTTTTTTTTTTGAGACCGAGTTTCGCTCTCGTTACCCAGGCTGGAGTGCAATGGCGCGATCTCGGCTCACCGCAACCTCCACCTCCTGGGTTCAGGCAATTCTCCTGCCTCAGCCTCCTGAGTAGCTGGGATTACAGGCACGCGCCACCATGCCCAGCTAATGTTTTTTGTATTTTTAGTAGAGACGGGGTTTCACCATGTTGACCAGGATGGTCTCGATCTCTCGACCTCGTGATCCACCCGCCTCGGCCTCCCAAAGTGCTGGGATTACAGGCTTGAGCCACCGCGCCCGGCAAAGGAAGATTCTTTTTAAAAACAGCCCCCACCTTTTTACAGTTTTACAAGTTGAAGAAGAATTAAAATATGCTTGCAGAATTTTAAGAACCAAAATTAAATAAATGGTGGTGGTAGTCATACAGGTGGGAAAGTTACAAAGGTAGCTAATTTGCAAGAAAGAATAATGTTTATTTTCTTTTACATTGAATGTAATTGGTGGTTAGACATCCAGTTGACAGTTTTTTGTTAAAGAATTTGTTTATAGTCATTTCACTGTTCGGAGGAAGCCCTCAGATAACACTGAGTTTCTTAATTATTATTTTTTAGGAAATTCAGGCTATGTAGCATATTCCCAATCCAGAAGTAGAGTTGTTTAAGCGTTTCATTTTTTTTTTTTTTTTTTTTTTTGAGGCAGAGTTTCACTCTTGTTACCCAGGCTGGAGTGCAATGGCGTGATCTCGGCTCACCGCAACCTCCGCCTCCTGGGTTCAGGCAATTCTCCTGCCTCAGCCTCCTGAGTAGCTGGGATTACAGGCACGCGCCACCATGCCCAGCTAATTTTTTGTATTTTTAGTAGAGACGGGGTTTCACCATGTTGACCAGGATGGTCTCGATCTCTTGACCTTGTGATCCACCTGCCTCAGCCTCCCAAAGTGCTGGGATTACAGGCTTGAGCCACCGTGCCCGGCCCTGTTTAAGCATTTCTAAGAAGGTAGGAATTACTGCAAAACAGGACCGATAAATGTGTTAAAGTCCACCTATTTCCACTAAATTTTACTATCTAATTGCTTGGCCTTTTGTTAAGGATACATAGATGAGTAATAGTTCTTAGAGTTATACTTAAATAGCCACAGTGCACTTAATAATATATAGCAGTCAAATTCACCCATTAATGTTCTTGTTAGTAAATATAAGGTCATAATGTTTGACCTTGGACTTACCTATTTTATTTTTGTTAACCTTATGTAGATTATAAGGCATTGTCTTTTCAAAGTATTTTTTCTGACATTCTTAAAATTTTTCTTTCAAAATACATGTTTCAAAATAAATTATTCTGCCATTTCTAAAATTCATACTTAAAGGATATTCCACAATACTACAGAGCTTTTGAGTTTCATATATTTTGGCCTGAATTATCCAGGCAACAGCCAAAACTTCCCTTATATTTATGGCTTGTGACAGTGTTGACTTTTCATATCATTATTAGAAACTCAGAGATCTTATGGATAAATCAGATTTTTCAGATTTGGGAAAAGTGAAAAAAACATTTTGAAAGAAATTTGGGTTGATTTGTTAATGACAAATTTGGGCTAACATGGCAGGAAAATATCCATGGAAACACCAGGTAAAGTTAATTGTTTGTTGCACCCTCATAAAAACTATTTTTACTTATTCCTTTGTTAACATTTTTAAACAGTGAATGTTGATAAGCCCTTGTTTTATTCTTTACACTTGTAAATGTTAACCTTAAACACCAAAATTTTCCTTTGTTTTAATGATACCTTCCATGTCTGTGAGCTTACAGAACGTTAAAGAACTCTCTCTAGTCTATGGAGATATATGTATGTAATAATATATATGTATCTTTAGAGAGAGACATATGTCTCCACAGAAATAGTGAATATTTAAAATATTTAAACTCAGTGTGTTTTGGGGGATGGTATGGAAAATGGAAGACATCTTTAATTTTCTGATGTTTTAATAACTGGGACTTCTTAATAGTCTGTTTTGTTAATAAATTGGTTTTAAAGGCTGCTGGCAAGTCAAGCGGTAGCCATTAAATGAACCTCTACTGCTGACATTAATTTACAGGGGCCAACAGGACAAAACTCTACGACATGATAGCTGATCTGGGAGATGATGAGCTGCCCCACATCCCTTCAGGAATCATTAATCAGTCTAGGTCAGCCTCTACTAGAATGACTGATCATGAAGGTGCAAGAGCAGAGGAAGGTACAAAATTTAGCTACCATGTTTATTTACATTGCAGAAGACCTTAAATCCAGATCACATCTTAATATTGCAACTAGGCTACTGTTTAAAATGCTGATGATCATTTTATATGATCTTTAGAGAAGGTGTTGGGCAAGCTCTTGATGTAATTGTCTTAGGGATTTTGAAATTTCTGGCTGCTATTTCTTTATATTTTGTTTCTGTTTTTAATGTGAGGAGGAGTTGTTTCCATCACAGGTGAATTCAGAGTCCTTTCTTTTTTTTTTTTTTTTTTTTAAAAATATGGAACGCTTCACGAATTTGCGTGTCATCCTTGCGCAGGGGCCATGCTAATCTTCTCTGTATCGTTCCAATTTTAGTGTATGTGCTGCTGAAGCGAGCACTAGTCCTTTCTTAAATGTAATTTTAACTACAGATCTAGTAATGGGAAAATAATAATTTACAAAAACAAACAAAATAATACGTAAGGAAAAACCACTCATTTTGTTTTACTGCTTAAATTTAGCAACTAATAATAATTACCACTTACTAGATGACAACTATGGTTGTGCTTGAAAAATTTTTTTTTTTCTTTAACCAGTCTCACTCTGTCACCCAGGCTGGAGTGCAGTAGCACGATCTTGGCTCACTGCAATCTCTGCCTCCTGGGTTCAAGTGAGTCTCCTGCCTCAGCCTCCCAAGTAGCTGGGACTACAGGCGCACACTACCATGTCTGGCTAGTTTTTTGTATCTTTAGTAGAGATGGAGTTTCACCATGTTAGGCAGGTCTCAAACTCCTGACCTCAAGTGATCTGCCTACCTCAGCCTCCCAAAGTGCTGGGATTACAGATGTGACCTACAGTGCCCAACCTGGTGCTTTAAATATATGTTACTTTAAAAAACATATGTAACTGTTGCCTAAATTAATCCTTTGTGAATAAGGCAGCAGCATCATTCTTTAACTTGGTAGCAAGTATATGCTGCCTAGTAATGAATTTTATAAAATTTACTTAAACCAGAAATGTGTAGGAAGTTAAATTACTACTTAAGCATTTTTTCCAAAATTGATTGTAGCCAAAGACATATATATACTTGAATCATGTATTACTCTTAAGTCTAGATATTTATAAGTATTGAATCTGAATTTTTAACCAAAGATTATTGTGATATATGAGCTATAGTAATTCGGCAGGTACATTAAATTTCACTGATGTTTTTGTCTTTGCTATATAAAGAGCATTTGTTTGAAGCAACAGTCAAAACATTTTAAATGTATCTTGTTCCCTTTTTAGATTACCCTAGTGGCACAGTTTCCTTTCAGTTAAATAATTTTGCACTTTTTCCGTCTCATAATTTACCATTTAATTCACTCACCTTAAAAAAAAAAAAAATAAAATAAAATAAAATAAAATTCAAAGCAGAATGAATGAAAAATAAAATAGTGTCTGTTAATTTATTCACATCTCATTTCCACTATTGAGATATATTCCTGTTTTACTTTAGAAGTATTTTCTAAAATACACATAGCAACTCCATTATTTTTTATTTTAAGCATTTAGTGATGATTTTGCTTCTTTCATTTTTGGTCTGCTTTGCCAAATAAAGCGCATAGTACAACTTATTAAAATTTTTGTAATTAATGTACATTTAAACTGCAAGTTTTGCAGTTTAAGTCAAAGCCATGTTAGCAGTATGGGCCCTTTTAAATGTTTCAAACCAATGACATAAAAAAGCCAGTCAAGGCACACACTGTGCAAAAACCAACTTAGAGCTCTCTATGTGTGTTTGTTTATGTGTTAATGTGTGTGTTTTAAAGAATGAATATAGGTCAGTGATCTGTTTCTTGATGCTGGAAGGAGGGTGAGGGGAGAAATTTTAAAGTGTGAACTTGATTACAGTTTTTGAAGGATTGGTCTTACTGGAATTTGTTACTTAAAGAGATGTGAGTTTGACTTCAAGCTAAGAAGGCAGCACTGGAGTACATAATTTCCTTATTTTCCATGGCAGTCCCCAACTCCCTTCTTTACTTTTGAAGTCCTTGTCATACCTCATTTCATAAAGAACAGCTGTCTGTTTTCTAGGAGTAGTACTTCAACATTACAATCTTCTAGACTACTGCTACCAAAGACTTGAGACATACCATGTTGCCACTGTTACAAGTGGAATCTGTCTGTTGCCTGGGCTAAGTTCTTTAGATTTAATAAAATTGGAGGAGAGAGTTCAGTATTCGAGCTACAGGTTTCCTTGGTCATTAGTGTTCATCAAAAGAAAGATTAGTTACAGAAGTCTGATAAAAACCTTTTATTTCATAGCCCCATTATGCTAGTATTGTTCGATTACTTGACGAAATCTCTTAGGCCTCCTAATAAAATGTGTTAAAATTTCCATTATTAAATTAAAACCTAAGCAAGGCATAGTAGCTCATGCCTGCAATTGTAGCATTTTGGGAGCCCAAGGCCGGAGGATCACTTGAGCCCTGGAGTTCAAGACCAGCCTGGGAAGCATAGCAAAACCCTGTCTCTATTAGAAAAAAAAAAAAAATTCAAACTACTTATTTTAATAATTATATATATTTTTAAATTACTAATGATATTTTTGTGCTATTGGTAATTATATTACCATTAACGAAATGAATTTTTAGTATAGAAATTAATTTCCTTGCAGGGAAATAAGGGCAAACAAATGAGTATCTTCTGTGATTACTGTATGCCACACTAATAGGTAATATGGAAAGCAGAGGTAATAGTATAAAAGATTTTTTGCGCATATATATGTAAATAAATGCTGAATAAGCCAAGATGACGCCACTGCACTCCAGCCTGGGCAACAGAGCAAAACACTGTGTTTTAAGTATATGTCATCTACTTAAGTATATGTCATAAAATATATGTGTGTGTATAGAGAAAATGACAGAAATGTAGTCAAATGATTAATTACAAATGAGTATAATACTAATTTTTTGTCGAGTATAATTAATCCACAACTCTAGTAAAACTAATGTTGTCCAGACACTTCCCTTCACATGCTTCTAAATTGGTCAGTGGCTGATCAGAGATAGTCCTGCAAAATAATTTGTTATGTTAAAGTTATTTTATTGGGCTTTTGAGATTTGTGTCGTTGAATGTTTGTATAATTGTGAGTGGAAGGAATTGTTGCATTTTGTTCTAAGTTTTCTTAGAAACAAATTATGAGCTTAAAGTAAAAATATTTCTTTGTCCTAGAGAAAAATGCTTTGAGTAAATATTATCTAATGACTTTTACATAATTGTCCTTAAAGATAAGTTGAAATTAGTGATTTTATAGTTTTTAGCTGCTTCTGGTATTGCCAATAACGGCATACTGATAATTTGTAGGAAAAGATCAATGCTACAGATTATTCAGATTCAATAAGTGTCATCATTGAAAGATTAAATACTTCTTAATATCTCTATGTATGTATTTTGTTTCAGGTGCTTTCAGATTTATTCTAGATCAAGTACTGAATCAGAACTTCATTTTAGAACCCTATTTGAGTCAGATTATATAGCTTACTTTGATAGGATAAAATAACAAGATATTCTAAATAAAGAATTTTATCTTGCCTTAGTATATATGTGAATTGTGTCTTCTCAGGATTATTTTCAGTGCTATTCGTGATACTGTCAAATTTCATTACACCTCTTGTGTTTTCTGTAGCATATTTATATCATCATTTTTCATGGGAATTTTTAAAAAGTTGATAATCAGCTTGATTTTTTGCATAATGTTTCCCTTTTAAATTTGCTCATGAATTTTAAGTGTGTTTTGTTATGTTGAGTTTTATATCATAATGATTTGAGTATTTCTCCCTTGTTAATCTTAATGTTAAAATTTTGCTTTCAAAGCATGTTTGAAATGATGTTGAAGACTGGTGCTTAAACTATGACTGTTACAACAAAATATTTAGATAATAGTCATTCAGTTATGGCAGAGTTTAATTGGTCAATAGTATATATAGAAAGGAAAACACATTTTAAATAGTGGAACTGCTAATATTAACATGAAAGGCTGTAATAATACACATGATACAGTCAGAAAACTAAAAAGCTCCACCTGAGTTTAGTTTGAAATCGAAATGGCAAATCTGATCAGAAATAAAAGCTCTTTGGTCAAGATGAGTTGCTTCATTTTAGAATGTCATGATAACTAGAATGGAACATTAAAATAAAAATTGTAGTCAAAGCTTTAAAGCTGGAAGAAAGGCCGGGCACAGTAGCTCACACCTGTAATCCCAGCACTTTGGGAGGCCAAGGTGGGTGGACTGCTTGAGGTTAGGAGTTCAAGACCAGCCTGGCCAACATGGTGAAACCCCTTCTCTACTAAAAATAGAAAAATTAGCCGGGCGTGGTGGTGGACACCTGTAATCTTAGCTACTTGGGAGGCTGAGAAAGAATTGCTTGAACCCAGGAGTCGGAGGTTGCAGTGAGCCAAGATCACGCCACTGCACTCCAGCCTGGGCAACAGAGCAAAACACTGTCTCAGACAGACAAGCAAGCAAATAAACAAACAAACAAAAGCTAGAAGACATTCTGAAGACCATATAGATTAACCTTTTATAGAAAAAAACTGACGTTGGCAGAACTTGTTCCTAGACCGTTGTTACTGAAGGAATCTGAACAATTAAAGCTTCATTCTAGTAAACTGATATACTGTATAGCAGACTGTAAGCTATTTACATTTCAATGTTTGTTTTAGTTTTTATCAGGGACTAGAATGCCTAGTGCTTCTTTAGAAAGCAAAAGGACTTAGCAATAACCTATTATCATTTAAAAAATACTATATTAACTACTTTGAGGTTCTTGAGGGTCATGGTAGAGGTTTCCCATCATGAATGGCAAAAATCTGATATTTAACTCCATTATTTAATCAAAATTTGTCCTATTTCTTATTTAACATGTAAACTATAGTTATAATTGTACTGAAGCAGTAAGAGATTTAGACAGACAATGCTTTTGTTCCCCACGTTCCACCCCAGAATAATATATCTAGTGCACATTTTATTTGTGGACAGTTACTACACCGCAGTTCCATCACATTTATGCAGCACTGTCTAGTAACAGGATTTTTTGAGTGGAAGTGGGAAAATAAAAATTAATTATATTACTGAATATTTTAACTGTTAAGTGCTTAAATTTTCCCCACAATATTGTCTTGTACTGTATGATTTTTCAGCATTTAAGAAGCGGTTTTGTTCTTTATAGCTGAACCAATAACGTTTCCATCTGGAGGAGGCAAGTCATTTATTATGGGTTCTGATGATGTTTTGTTAAGTGTACTGGGCCTTGGAGACCTTGCAGACTTGACGGTAACAAATGATGCAGACTATAGTTATGATGTAAGTGCAGTTTTATTTTTAATTTTTTAATGATTTAATAGAAGGCTCCTTATTTTTTGGAATCACTATAAACAGAATTAATATCAAGGTGCATGGAAAAGATAAGTTTGTGTCAATGTGTTGATTTGAAGTGACATGTAATTTTTCTTTTATAACTACTTTCTTTGTGGCATTTAAATTTTTCTTAGGTATTTTGGTGGATTAGCTAGAGGTTTGGGGTGATTACTTTAATATATTGGTCAATAAATACATCTTCAGTAGTCAACTCTCAATTATTTCAAATTAAGCCATATTTTGGTGTTAACTAGAAAAAAGAAAAAAACCTGATCATATATTTGCTTTCAGAATACTTCTTAAAAAGCATGTTTTATTTTTGAACTTTTATTTTCTTAAGGAAATATTTTAAAGTTTCTGAATGTTTTAAAGTTAGCTTGCATCATTTCCTGAATACTTAACTCCTTCATTAGAGGGATAGGGAGAGGATGGAAGGGGTGGGGAGTCCAGTGTTAGAGGTGAAACTTGTCTTGGATTTAATTTTTTCTAGACATTTAATATTTCAATTGAGAGTTAACTATAATTATTAGATCTTTATGTTAATTGCAGTTTTTCAGCAATTTTTTTCTTGTTATAACAAATTTCTTTTTCTACATTTTATACTTACGTTAGCATGCTTTTTAGAGACAGCCTTTGATGGGCTGGATTATTTTCATATTTTTTAAAGCATATAAGCAACTAAATTCCAGTAAACAAAATTTTGACTGCTTTAGAAGTGGTTTCACAGCCTATCTTTACAGATGGAGAAATGTGAAGGTTAAAAGATTAACCTCTGTCAATATCAAGAATTATGAAAATGGGATAAAAAATGTTCTTAAAGGGTCTTTAGTTCAGACTTTCAGAAAATGCTTAGCTTGCTGCCTTTAAAAATTTCACATGCTAATACATTTTCTTAATGACAACCTTACTGTTAATACTGTACTGTTGGATATTTGTAATAACTTACGTAATTATTTTTCATGTAAACTATTACAGCAATGATAATTACTTTGTTCGAATCTGACATTTGATAGGAGCTTTGGGTTTAGTTTGGTAGGTAAAAACAGATTAAAGAACTCTTCATTTGATCTAGGCTATTTGTAAGGCTAATGAAATTACTATTCTGAGTTAGTAAATGATAAAGATTTGTTAGAAGGTTTTAAGGGTACATTAAATTTCCACTGGATATTTTAGCCAGTTTTAAATATACGTGTTAAACACACCAAAAAGAACAAACACTCCACATGCCTGCCAGTTTACTACTTTTACCACTAAATATTGTGCTCTTTCCTTTTAGTTGCCTGCCAATAAAGATGCCTTTCGAAAGACATGGAATCCCAAGTATACACTACGTAGCCATTTTGATGGAGTACGGGCATTAGCTTTTCATCCTGTAGAACCTGTGCTGGTTACTGCTTCTGAGGACCATACCCTGAAACTTTGGAACCTGCAAAAAACAGTTCCTGCCAAAAAGCAAGTGTTTTAATGTTAGCCTGGTGTATTTCTTCCAATTTTACTAATATAAGTAATTATTCCTCTTATTGTTGCATATCTTTAATGCACACATTTGAGCTAATGACTATTTAATATCAACCAGTGATTTATAGTTATTTAATTGCCTTCTCTTCCCCCACCTTTTTTCCCCCTCTTTTAGGAGTGCCTCTTTAGATGTAGAGCCTATCTACACATTTAGGGCCCACATGTAAGTTTTACTGAATTGGTATTTAATTAACAATCATTGTTAAATATTATTTATCAGTTCTCAAACCTTGTAATTTTCTCAGTGTTTGTTTTATATTAGAAAAGACATATTACTTGAATAATAGCTATATAATAATTTATTGGTGAGAATATGAATGTAATAGTACCACTCAGGCCAGATGGCAGTAGTTCATGCCTATAATCCCAGGACTTTGGGAGGCTGAGGCAGGCAGATCACTTGAGATCGGGAGTTTGAGATCAGCCTGGCCAACATGGTAAAACCCCATCTCTACCACAAAATACAAAAATTAGCTGGGTGTGGTGGCATGCACCTGTGGTCTCAGCTACTTGGGATGCTAAGGCAGGAGAATCACTTAATCCCAGTAGGCGGAGGTTGCGGTGAACCGAGATCACCACTACACTTCAGCCTGGGTGGGCGACAGAGTGAGACCCTGTCTCCAAAAAAACAAAAACAAAAACAAAAATAAACAAACAAAAAACCCCACCATTCAGATGTATATGTTCTCTTAAAACAGTTTTTAAGTATAACATAAATTCAGAGGTTGGGAGAATGGAGATTTGAGTTCCTTCTTAGAATTTATCAGTAATTTTTTTTCACTCTCTCTTTCTACAATAGTGGCCCTGTTCTATCCTTAGCTATTAGTTCTAATGGAGAACAGTGTTTTAGTGGTGGTATTGATGCAACCATCCAGTGGTGGAATATGCCGAGTCCCAATGTGGATCCGTATGATACATATGGTAAGTAAAAGGATCAAAATGTATTTTTTTTAAGTGAATGGAGCTGACAAAAGTGAATGCCTCAAATATGATTACAAGGTTATTTAAACCTATATTAGTCACGTCATTTAGTTCTTCAGTTTGCTAATAAATTGCTTTATTAAAGAGAAAAGTTAGGAAATATCATGCCATGTTTATTTAAGCCTATGAATTGACACTTTCTCTGTTAAAAAAAAAAAACTATATTAAAATGTTGATTTAGGTAGTAGTTACAAAAAGGAGAAGGAAACGAAATATAATCTAAATAACATTTTAAACTTAAGAAATAGTTTATATATTTCAAAAATACCAAGCAAAAGACAATGGAAACAACAGTAAGGGTGTAAATCATTACAAATTTTTGGAGCCAAAACAATTTTTGTTATTCTTAGCTCATATCTACAAAAACATTTTTAATTTCAAAAAACAAACAAAAACCTCTTTTGACTTACAAATGGAGGTTTTAGAAATCTGTCCTATAGAAAAGACCTATGTGCACCTGTGTTCAAATATATTTGTAAGGACATTGTTAATAATTATAAAACATTAAAATGTTTATGAACTCTTTATTCTTTTTATTTAACACACACTTTGTGCCTACATTAGCCAGGCATCGTGGTAAGTACTATGTCAAGAAATAAGATTTAGTCTAATGGAAAGTAGAGATATAAAACAAATAAGCAAGGTGATGGGATCTGTGGTTACAAATTGTGATAAATGATAAGACAATAGGGTTTTGCTTGTGAGGGTCATAAGATGGGAACGCTCCCGGAACGTAGAAATATCCCACCGTGGGTGAAAGGTCCCGAAGACCTGAAAGATCCAGAAGTGTTCCAGCTCCAGACGTGGCTGCTGGAAGCCATGTTCGGCCGGGACGGATTTCGAATCCGTTACATCGAGCAGGTGAGCAAGGCCATGCTCGAGCTGAAGGCTCTGGAGTCTCCAGATTTCACCAAGGTCGTGGTTTACAGCTCCTATATACACAAACTTTGGGCCAAGCGGATACTCCAGTCTATGGTTGAGTGGCACTACCAGCACCAGGAATGACGGATGCTCAAACTTGAGGAAGCTATGAATGCCCTTGAACTAAGCCCTTGGATGAAGTGAACCAACTTCCAACCAGGATGAAGGCCAGGATGTAGAGATTAGTTTGTGGCCAGAGCTGGAGTGATTTCTCCAGCTTGGTTTAAAATCTGTTCCAAGCCTGAGGAGTTGAGGGAAAATCATCTGTTTAGGGGTCTCTACCTTGGGTCTGAGTCTTGTTATTAATATCTCTTTGATGGTTGCCAATAAAACTTTTTCTTCCCCATTTTAAAAATTAAAGAAAAAACAACGATAGAGTACTGTAAGAGGGAGTAAAAGGCATAACCTTCTCTAGAAGAATTAAGAAAGGTCTATCTAAAATTGTGACATTCAAGCCAAAATCTGAAGGATAAAAGCTACTTTCAGTAAAGAGTTTTAAGCCATGAAGTTATCTGATAAATGTAAGGTTTTAAAAAGATGACTGTGTCTGGTGTGAGAAGAATAAATTGGGGGTGAGAAGAGTGGAAAGAGAAATACCATTTAGGAGGCTGCTGTCATAAAATACCATTTAGGAGGCTTCTGTCATACAGTAGTCCAGTAAACTGGGTGACAGACAATATTGCAAGGTTAGAGTGGTGGTAGCAGAGCAGCTAGAAGTGGTTTTAAGATACACACTGGGGAAGTGTGGTAGAATAGAAAGGATTTATTGATAAATTATGTTGAGTAGATAAAGTGATGAGTGAGTGACTCTTAATTTGGTTATATGTATTTTTTAATTAACTGCTTTATTGAGATGTAATTTGCATATCACAAAATTCACCCTTTTAAAGTATACAGTTCAGGCTGGGCACAGTGGCCCATACCTGTAATCCCACCACTTTGGGAGGCCGAGGTGGTGGGAGAATCACTTGAGGCCAGGACTTCAAGACCAGCCTGGGCAACACAGACCCGATGTCTACCAAAAATTTAAAAATCAGCCACAAGTGGTGGTATGTGCCTATAGTCCCAGATGCTCAGGAGGCTGAGCTGGAAGGATCACTTGAGTATAGGAAGTCAAGGCTGTAGTGAGCTATGTTGGTGCCAGTGTACTTCAGCCTGGGCAAAAGAGCGAGAACCCATCTCTCTTTCTTCCTTTTCTTTCCTCTTTCCCCTTTTCTCTTTCTCTTTTCCCTTTCCCCTTTCCCCTCCTTTCCTTCGTTTCTTTTGAAAAGCAAGTTATATCTCAATAAAACATTTAATTAAAGAAAAAGAATTTTGTAAAGTTATGATAATTGTTTTAACTCCTAGTCATTTTTTTTGGAGTGCTTTTCTTTTTTGAGACAGCGTCTCGCTCTGTCTCCTAGGTTGGAGGGCAGAGGCGTGATCTTGGCTTGTTGCAGCCTCTGCTGCCCAGGCTGAAACCATACTCCTGAGTAGCTGGGACCACAGGTGTGAGCCACCACACCCCACTAATTTTTGTATTTTTTGTAGAAATGGTGACCATGTAACCCAAGGTTCTCTCAAACTCCTGGGCTCAAGTAATCCTACTGCTTCGGCCTCCCAAAGTATTGGGATAACAGGCATGAGCCACAATGTGCAGCCACAAGACCCCATCTCTTAAAAAAAAAAAAGTTGGCTGGGCGCAGTGGCTCATGCCTGTAATCCCAGCACTTTGGGAGGCTGAGGCTGATGGATCACGAGGTCAAGAGATCGAGACCATCCTGGTCAACACAGTGAAACCCCGTCTCTACTAAAAATACAAAAAAAAAAAAAAATCAGCTGGGCATGGTGGTGCGTGCCTGTAGTCCCAGCTACTCAGGAGGCTGAGGCAGGAGAATTGCCTGAACCCAGGAGGCAGAGGTTGCGGTGAGCCGAGATCACGCCATTGCACTCCAGCCTGGGTAACAAGAGCAAAACTCCGTCTCAAAAAAAAAAAAAAAAAAGTTAATGGTTAAAAATAAAGTCTACAGTTCAGTAGTTTTTACTGTGTTCACAAAGTTGTGCGGCCATCATCACTAATTTCAGAACATTTTCATTATCAGTCCTGAGTGTTTGACAAGAGCAACTGAGCATGTGATGGGAGCATTTATCGAAACGGGGGCTGTGAGGAGATTTAAGATGGTGAGTTCAGATTTTAGGCATGTTAAATGATAACAGTATCAAGTAGGTAATACACAAATATGGAGCCCAAAGAGATCTCAATTGAAGATAAAAACATGGAGAATCTTCTCTACTGATGATACATTAAGCTGTAAGAATGGGTGATATGTATTGATTAATGTATAAGAGAAGACGACCTGGAACTAAAGTCCTCCATAACTGACACCGGGAAGGTGGCTAGAGCAAGAGAGCCAACAAAGGAAACTGAGAAGGTATGAGCCAAGAGATACACGGAAGTGCAGGAGAGTGTGAAATCATGGAAGCACGCTAAAGAAGAAGGCATTTTGAGAAGAAAGAAGCAGTCTGTACTTTCAGATGTTGCTGAGCGGTCTAATAATATGATAGAAAGTTTCCTTTTCATAAGTGACTAGTAAGTCACCCAGGTCTTGGCCACATAGAGGTTAGATGCTGGAGCTAAGACTGAAGGATGAAGGGACTATCCATATAGTCTTCATGTCAGACTATATGGATAAAAAGCGATATAATAGGAGCAACAACAACAACAAAATGTTTTGTATCATTGAAGAAAAGTATTAAATTTGAGAGTAAAGGAATCGTCATTAGTCATCTTAGTAAGGATTGTTTTGGTAGTGGTATCAGAAACCAAATTGGAGTGATTTGAAGAGTAAACAGGAGGTAAAAAGCACATTTTTGCCGCTTGGTAGAAGGGGTGGTAGGGTAGGATTAATGAAGATTTCTTGTTTATGAGATTCTGGAACAAGTCCCCCCCCCGCCACCCCCCCAACTATAGTAATGATCCCAAAGAGGAGAATTTGTTTGGTAGAAAAGCAGTAACCATAACACCAAGTTAGTGCCATCTGGTACTAACACATCTGGTGGAATTGGCCTTTGATAGGATGGAGGACAGATTCATTGCTTGTATCTGGAAGATACCTTTAGACACTCCTAATCATTTATATATTAATTAGGTAGCAAGAAGATGGGGGATAAGAAACATAGAGCATTATTTGAATGCTGTATTTTCTCAGTGAAGTATGAGGCTTAGTCATTCATGAGGAAGAGAGGTTGGGAGCTGTGAGAATTGTGGAGATGATAAGAATTCATGGAAAGTGGGAGGAGTTTACTAGAGAAACAAGATTGTCAACAAATTATGCTCAATGTTATTGGCTGTCAAATGTCTCATCAGTTAAGGAACAGATAAATAAAATATGATATATCCATACAGTAGAATATTATTTGGCACTAAAAAGAAAAGAAGTACTGACACATGCTCCAACATGGATTAACCTTGAAAATATGTTCATTGATGAGGAGGTCAAGGCTGCAATAAACTGTGACTGTGCCACTGCACCCCAACCTGGGTGACAGAGCAAGACCCTATTTCCGAGTCTCACTCTGTTTCTCAGGCTGGAGTGCGGTGGTACGATCTTGACTTGCTACAACCTCCATCTCCCAGGTTCAAGTGATTATGCTGCTTCAGCCTCCTGAGTAGCTGGGATTACAGTCGTGCACCACCATGCCCAGCTAGTTTTTGTATTGTTAGTAGAGATGGGGTTTTACTATGTGGGTCAGGCTGGTCTCGAACTTCTGACCTCATGATCTGCCCACCTCGGCCTCCCGAAGTGCTGGGATTACAGACGTGAGCCACTGCACCCAGCCAAGACCCTATTTCAAAAAGAAAGACAGGAAACATACTCAGTTAAAGATCCCAGTCACAAAAGACCACATATTATATGATCTATTTATAGAAAATGTTGAGAATAGACACATCTATAGAGACAGTATTAGTTGTTGCCTAGACTTGTGGACAGGTGGGGAGGAGGAATTGGGGGAAGTGACTAATGAGTGATAAAGTTTCCTAAAATTGATTGTCATGATGATTATATAACTCTCTGAAAAACGTACCCAAAATGATTGAATTATATACTTTAAATGAGTGAGTTATATGGTATGTAAATTATATCTCAAGAAAGCTGTTTTTTTTTTAAGCATATGTTTCTTTATTGAAAATTGTGAAAATACAGAAAAATGTTGATGGGGGGAGGGGATAAAAATAGGCCATAACTCTACTCTTAGATATAGCCACTGTGTACACTTTGTTTTATCTTCTTATGGCCTTTATTTGTGTTCATTACACTCAGTTATATAGTAAGTTTTCTTTATCAAAGTGTCTTTTAAACTTCTTTAACCTAATTTTTTGTTTGTTTGTTTTTTCTCAGAGCCAAATGTTCTAGCTGGCACTTTAGTTGGTCATACAGATGCAGTTTGGGCTCTTGCTTATAGTGGCATAAAAAATCAGTTACTGTCTTGTTCAGCAGATGGCACTGTTAGGTTATGGAATCCACAAGAAAAATTGCCATGTATTTGCACTTACAATGGAGATAAAAGTAAGTAAATTTGGCATCTGTGAGAAAAGTTTGTTTTTGTTTTTTTTTTTTTTCAATTTGGAATATATAAAGGGCAAAGTAATTGATTTATTTACTCCTCAAAAAAGATATATTGAAATAATTTTGTAAAAGTTATTTTTTTGCTTTTACTTTTTACTCCTAGTCATTTTTTTACTCCTAGTCATTTTTTTTGAAGTGTTTTACAACTATATCCCACAGTGCAGTGCTTTTTTATTTTTTAATCTATTTTATATTTCAGTTTTTAAAAATGTAAAACTACTTGTATATAATAGTGCAGTAGACAAATAAGGATACTCTTAGGGACAACAGGAGGCACACCACCTGTTCCACATGACTACCCACAAAGACTGAAGGGATCATAGTCTCAAGCATACTTATAAACCATGTGTTCCATGACCTTGAGCATCCTAGTTGAGTAGTCCAGCCATAATTATTGAACCTCTAACTGGAAAAGTGCAAATTGGGTTATTTTAATGATTTTAAGTATTTTCCTATTAAAAAAGGATTTAACCAGTTTACCTTTTGAAGACATTTACTGGTCTTATTTTCCAAGTCATTTTAAATTTTTTAAATTAGGCCTTTTATTTGTATATAAAAATACATATTATTTTAAAACATTTTAGGTGAGTAGTATATGTATAATTTTGTGCCTCTTAGACACCTTAGTGATCCTACTAATTTTCAGTTATCCAAGCTTTAGAGGTAAGAATTCATTTAGATATTTGTTTCTGGCTTCATCTAGATACTTAATAGCTTGGCTCCATATTTCATTTAATTCATTGATTTGGCTAGTTTAATTTAGTATGTTAAGGAGAGAAATTCCTACTCAGGCCATTTTAGGGGTAAGTACTGCATCAGCTGATTCCAGAGTCCAAGCCATTTTCATGAGTCCAAAATTTGACTTGTATTAGCTGCTTGATAAAAGCCTACAAAGATCTCTGACAGGTAAACCAGTCTCCCAAAAACAGTTGTGTGAGAATGCCAATTTATCATTTTACAGTAAGAAGTATAACTGGCAAGTTGGCCAAAAGACTAGGATTTTATTTAATCATTTAGAAGAAAATGTGTAGTAGAACAAATAACTTTTGCACGTATTTACTGTTTATGAACTCTGTAGATATGTTTTTCTTACAGTGTTAAATAGAATGCTATAAATAACATTTTTAAATAATTGAGGAAAAGATTTCTTGATAACAGTATTTCAAGAATATTTGAATTCCTTTTTCTAATTAGAAAAGTAGAGATTTCAAAATTACTTTGTTTACATTGTCTGTCTTTCGGCTCATTTCAGAGCATGGAATACCTACATCAGTTGACTTTATAGGCTGTGATCCAGCTCATATGGTAACCTCTTTCAACACTGGTGGTGCAGTAATTTATGATTTGGAAACATCACAGTCATTGGTGATACTTTCATCACAGGTAGATTCTGGTAAGTGTTCATGGAGTTTGTTTGAAACCTTGAAAAGGATTATTACACAATAGAGGGTGATCTTTTAGCTAATTTTCATATTTTGACTACTTAAATTTAGGATGGCAAAATTGTTTCATAATGTTACAGTTATTGCTGCTTTCTTCAAATTGTGCTTAAAAGCTTGGGTGGACATAAGAGAAAAGAGAAACAACTACAAGGTGAAAGTAGAGAAAATAACGTAATGAACCTGATATACTCATAATTCAGCTTAAATACCTGTCTATAAATGTCCAGGGTTGTACATGCAGTATGTGGTATGTGTTTTACAGTTTATTTAGATAGGATCACATAAGATTTATGTATTGCGATTGGTTCATAGATCTTTCAGGTCTCTCTTTATCCATGGATTCCCTTTCATCTCTTTTATATTCCTTTTTTTTAATTGAAAAAATTGGCTAGCTTGTCTTGTCAAGTTTCCCACAGTCTGGATGTTGGTAGTTGCATCCCTGCATTATTTAACGTGCGTGCTTCTCTGTTTTCTGTGAATTAATTGTAGATCTAGAGACTTACTCAAATTCAGATTCACTGTTTTTTTCCTCTTTTTAAAATTTTAAAATGTTTTTGGCAACTCTACTTCGCAAGTAATTTGTGAGCTTTTATCAGAAGTAAGTATTTTCTGGTTGTTTATGTTTTTGTGATGCTTTCAGTCTTGATTATTGCCTGGGTTCATTAATTCATTTTCTACTGAAAAATGATTTCCTAATATAAAAAGGAACATCTCCTTATCAGTAATTTGTTTACCTTGGGGTTAGTGTGTATTAAGGAAAGGCAAGATAAATGATTGGGTTTTAGTTTTCACCTTTATTTGCCAGTTTTCAAAATAATGAGGTGATTTGCTAGCACCCTTTACAGGTGACCACTTTGTCTTGGGTGTTGTTTTTGGTATCATGGTACTCTCTTATGGATGTAAATGTATTTGATGTTTTTGAATTCATTACAGGTATAATTTTATCGCTGCTCAGATCCTTTCATTTTGGCCAGTGGGGCTAATTCAGTGGGGCTCAGGTTGGCTCCTGAGTCCTTTTGCCATGACCCTGGTAGTTGTTGGTAGCTTACTGATACAACATATGACAAGATGTTTTAGGTTCATCTTGTTCATTTTGTGCCCCCAGATCTGAAATCAGCTATTTATCTAAGGAGATGTGGTTTCTTTGAGTGGGAAATGGCATTTAGAGACTACAGTTGGGGTGCTAGACTGTTGGGTTGATCCTCATGATCTTCATGGCTCCTGCATTGTTCATTATGTTAGGGTTTTTCAATGGACAGAGCTAGTAAATAAACATTTTTTAAAAAGTAAAATACCTCCACATCAAATTCAGATTTATCTTGGTTCTCAACAGAATTGTTTCTCATTTGATTTATCCCACATTATACACAGAGTCGTCTAAATAGTAATACTGTTATTACCAAAAGACTGAATATTGATAATAAAACTTTGTACTTAGGGTATGTTCCCCTAGGGATAGGAGATATACAATCTAATTACTGTGCTTTAAAGTCACTTGGAATAGTTTCTTCCTTTGTAGCTGTACCACCAGTTGGATATACTTAAGTTCGTTTGTTTAATTTTATTTTTGATTTTCGTCAATTTGTTTTAGAAAAACAACTGTCGGCTGGGTGCATTGGCTCATACCTGTAATCCCACCACTTTGGGAGGCTAAGGCAGGAAGAGAGCTTGAGGCTAGGAGTAGAGGCCAGCCTGGGTGGCTGGGTGCGGTGGCTCACACCTGTAATCCCAGCACTTTGGGAGGCCGAGGCGGGCGGATCACAAAGTCAGGAGATCAAGACCATCCTGGCTAACACGGTGAAACCTGTCTCTATTAAAAATACAAAAACCTAGCCAGTTGTGGTGGTGTGTGCCTATAGTCCCAGCTTACTCAGGTTGCTGAAGCAGTTGAATCACTTGAACTTGGGTGATGGAGGTTGTGGTGAGCTGAAATTGCGCCACTGCCCTCCAGCCCGGGCAACAGAGCAAGACTCCATCTCAAAAAAAAAAAAATAGATCGAGACCAGCCTGGGCAACATAGTGAGACCTCATCTCTACCAAAAACTTAAAAAATTAAGTGGACATGTTGATACGTGCCTGTAGTCCTAGCTTTGGAGACCGAGGCAGAAGAAGCACTTGAGCTCAGGAATTCAAGGTTACCGTGAGCTATGATTGCATCACTGCACTCCAACCTAGGTGACAGAGTGAGAGACCTTATTTCTTAAAAAATGTTGTTTTATAATTATGTAAAATATTTACATGGTGCCGTGGTCAGATCTTAAACCAAAATTATCTTCTAAGGTCTCTGTCCCAGTATCTCCTCAAACCTATTTTTTTAAATTATGCTACATAGGTAACTATAACTGTGTGTGTGTATGTGTGTGTAGATAGATAGATATGTTATGTGTTTAGGTATAATATATGAGTTGCGGTACACATAGATAATGATCTAAAGTCTATTAATATTGAGATTTTTCTTTAATTTGTTTGTTTTGATACTTCTCTGTTCTCCCTCATCTTTAATTTTTAAAAAAGTAACAGCTTACTGGTAAAGAAAAAAAAATCTCATCTTTAAAGAGCATTAATTCAGTTCTTTGGTTTTTTTTGTTTTTGTCAGTGTAGGTAGGATGGGGATTGTTCCTTATACATGTCTGACTAGTAGTTATGAATGTTTTCCTTCTTTAAAGGCTTGTAATTATTTTATGGACGGGTGCTGTGGCTCACACCTGTAATCCTAGCACTTTGGGAGGCTGAGATGGGTGGATCACAAGGTCAAGAGATTGAGACCATCCTGGCCAACATGGTGAAACCCCGTCTCTACTAAAAATACAAAAATTAGCTGGGCATGGTGGTGCGGACCTGTAGTTCCATCTACTTGGGAGGCTGAGGCAGGAGAATTGCTTGAACCTGGGAGGTAGAGGTTGCAGTGAGCCGAGATTGCCTCACTGCACTCCAGCCTGGCGCCTGGTGATGGAGCAAGACTCTTGTCTTAAAAAAAAAATAAATAAATAAAAATAAAAATTATTTTATGGACTCTTTATCAGAAGTAATAATTGTAGATCTTTTAAAAATTCTAAACTACCAATAATAAAGGGCTGTATTAAAACACTGCTCATTTTTTCTAAATTTGAGCCTAGTACAGTCTGTATTATAAAACATGATAATGTAAATACTTATTTTTTAAAAATCTAGAGTCCTTGTTCTCAGATTTTTTGTTTTATGCAAAAGATTTGTTTTTTAATTATTTGTATATTTAAGCATGATTTAAAAAGCCATTATCCAACTTCTTTTTGAAGGTTTTAATTTTAACATATTCTCTTTATTTTTCAGGTTTACAATCTAATAATCATATCAACAGAGTAGTAAGTCATCCCACACTTCCTGTTACAATAACTGCTCATGAAGATAGACACATCAAATTTTTTGACAATAAAACGGGTAAGCAAATTGTCTTCTTTTCATATTAGTAATACTGTAAATTTGAGATGATCAAAAATGCTGTTTTATATAAAGTTTATTGAGTTTTCAGATATGAAATTACAAAATGAAACCATTTTAACTCAGATTTTTGCTTTTCTTAATGTTGCACACTTAAAATTTATGTTGTTTTATCCTTAACTAGACATAATACCTTGCCTAGCTAATATGATTCTTCATGTCGTGTTAGTAAGTAGATCCTTCCATTTGAAATTTTTTCCTCATATTCTGTTATGAATTAAGTATGATGGAAGAGGTCTTGTTTTGGTGTTTGGCATTTCAGATATATTCTTAAAACTATTTCTCAGTGGATCAAATGATGTTATAGTGCATAGTGTTTATTATCTTCCCTGTATTTCTTGTTGTAAGGAAATACACCAGTTGTATTGAAGTCAAATCAGATTTTAATTTAGCCATAGATGTGTGATTGTTTTTGTTTGTTTTGGGCCTCTTTTATATCTAGTCATTACCTAGAATAGTATATCATATATTGCTTGTTCTCTTTCAGGAAAGGTCTGACAGCTAGAAAGGCTACTTTGAGGAGAGGCTAAAACAGGGTACTGAAGGACTTCTAAATAAGAAATGTAAATGTTAATAGGAACACTGTTACAGGGTAACAAGTTATCAAGTAAGATAGTGACCCAGAATTACAGGTTTCTCTTTGAAGATTATATAGAAAATGGCGATATGTTTTAGTCTGTAGAGTCTTAACGATAAAACCCTTTTGTTCAAACAACACTTTCATGGACAGATTATTTTTAACAAATTGCAGACAAAATGAATATTTACAGGTCTACATTATACACAGGACGTAAGATTCAAGTGGATGTTCTCTTTAAAAAAATTATTTTAAATATTTATTTTTTTTATAGAGACAGGGACTCACTGTGTTACCCAGGCTGTTCTTGGTGGGGGGAAAAAACTGGACTCAAGCAATCCTCCCATCTCAGCCTCCCAAAGTGTTGTGATTACAGGCATAAGCCACTGTGCCTGGCCAGTGTTCTCAATTTAACACTTTATTTATTTATTTTTGAGACTGAGTTTCGCTCTTGTTGCCCAGGCTGGAGTGCAGTGGTGCGATCTCAGCTCACTGCAACCTCTGCCTCCCGGGTTCAAGGGATTATCCTGCCTCAGCCTCCTGAGTAGCTGGGATTACAGGTGCCCGCCACCACACCAAGCTAATTTTTGTATTTTTAGTAGAGATGGGCTTTCACCGTGTTGGCCAGGCTGGTCTTGAACTCCTGACCTCATGTGATCCACCTGCCTTGGCCTCCCAAAGTGCTGGGATTATAGGCATTAGCCACCATGCCCAGCCTCAATTTAACACTTGATCAAATCACTGCTTTTAACTATTTTTATGAAACCGAAAATGTTTTCCTCTGCTACAAGAGCAGAGGGGTTAATTTCCTTTGTGTTTCTAAAAAGATTTTTTTTTACTAATTATGGATGATTTACAGTTATATGGGAAAGTGCAGGAATTCCAGTAGTTATATTAAAAGCAAAAGGTGAGTGTCCGTAGAGCTATTTTATTAACAGAAATCAAGAAAGTGGTTAGTAAATGTTTATTCCATATCAAGGAGCATATTCTTTCAAATTGTTTCAAAATTCCACCTATTTATTCTTTCCGTTAACTAGTCTAGGAACTAGTAGTATGAAGATAATTGAAGCAGTATGCTCCAAATAATAGAAAAAAAAAATCCCTTTTTTTTTTGAGACTAGAGTCTTGCCCTGTTGCCCAGAGCTGTAGTGCAATGGCATGATCTTGGCTCACTGCAGCCTCTGCCTCTTGGGTTCAAGTGATTCTGGTTCCTCAGCCGCCCACATAGCTGGGACTATAGTTGTGTGCCACAATGCCTGGCTAATTTTTGTATTTTTAGTAGAGATGGGGTTTCACCATACCGGCCAGGCTATTCTCAAACTCCTGAGCTCAAGTGATCCACCTGCCTCGACCTCCCAAGTGCTAGGATTACAGGCATTATCTACCGCACCTGACCACAATGGAAAAACTTATTTCTCAGTTGACATCCTCTTTGTCACCTCTCTCTCTCTCTCTCTCTCACACACACACACACAACCACACACACAGACACACACCCTCCCACACATACACCCTGTTGAGTTGCATGAAACTATGAGTTATCTTCAGATACGGTGTTTTCAAAGAAGTTCTTTAAAAATTCATTTAAATATGGTAAACTAGATTGTCCCCCTAACTGCTATTTCTGGTTAGCTGTTTTAAATAGAGTATTTGTATCATTTTATAAAATCAGTAGTAAATTTATTGAGCTTTTAAATCTGAAGCATGATAGAACTTTATGCTACAAATATGTTCAATTATATTTAAATGAGTAAACAATTTTAATAACAAAAATGTATTCAGCATTTTATATACTGTACTGGATACTATCATGTATAAGATGTGATTCCTGCTTTCTGTGGGCTTATTGTCTAGAGGAAATAGCAGCAGGTGGGGTGTGTGTGTAAGCAAGATGAATCTTTACCTTAGGAATGGAAAAGTGTTATGAGTTTGTTTTTAAGTGAAGGAAGTGATAGTAGGAAGTTACAGGTATGGGGATAGTTTGAGCAGAGGCATAGTGGTAGGAACTTTTATAGGAACAGAATTTTCTTCTAGACAAAGCCAAAGACATAAGTTTGGGGAAGGAAAATAGAATCTATTGAGGACTTTTTAGAACCAGGTTAAGAGTATTCGGTTTTTGTCTATGCTGCATTGTGTGGGAACCACTAAAAATATTTGACCAGGGGTTTGCAAAATTGGTTTAGAAAAATAAAGTCATATTTTGCACTATATGATATATTCTTGACTTTAAAGGATTTAAAGTTTTCAATTTCTACTATTTATTTCAGAAAGATCTTTAGGGCCCCTGGTTTGTAAAATTTTGGTAGAGCTATAAATTTGAGTTTCCTATACTGTGAAAGACTTACAGAGTGATTCTGGAAGGACCTATAGTATGAGTGAGGGATGTGGAGGGGTAGGAGGAAGATCTTGAAAAAATTGTGGACTCATTCATTCAGCAAAATTTCTAGACTATCTGCCATATTCTCGGCACAGTTCTTGAAGCTTGGTGAACAGAATGAAATGTCCTGTCCTCTTGCAGCTACAGACTAGTAGCATATTGTCTACTCTGTATGAGACATTGCTCTATTTTATTTACATATATGAACTCATTTGCTCTTTTTTTTTTTTTTTATTGCATTTTAGGTTTTGGGGTACATGTGATGAACATGCAAGATTGTTGCATAGGTACACACTTGGCAGTGTGGTTTGTTGCCTTCTGTCCCCTCACCTGTATCTGTCATTTCTCCCCATGCTATCTCTTCCCACCTCCCCACTCATTTGCTCTTCTAATAACTCTATAAGGTAGATACAGGACTGTTATTATCCCCATTTTACATATGAGGTTAAAAGGCTTAAAGAAGTTAAGTGACTTGTACAGTATTTAAACTCACAGTCTGTTTCCGTAGTTCACATTTGACAATCGGACATCTTTATTTTCTTTCCATTTAATAGAGGCCCACAATATTAGCCAGTAAAAGCGCTTACGGTGCCAGCGAGGGGAGACTGGGCATGTGCAGTGGCATATATCCAATCTTTATTTCTTTAGTCATAGGAGGAAAAAAATAGGATTAGTCTTGGTAGAGAAGAAGGTATTAGCAGAAGCATGAGGCCAAAATGAAATTGGTTAAATGTGAGAAGCTGCAGGTATATGTTAGTGAAGGGGAGAGGTCCTAGTTACTGAAAGGAGTCAGAAGCTTTGTGATTTATATGGTTATCAGTGGAAGCCCAACATACAACTTGGTCCAGCATTGTAGTCTGTATTCATGATCCATCTGAAGGGATTACTCACATTTTGAAGTGATTTTGTGACTCTGTGGAGAAGGGTTAACTCTGAATTGACTTAAGATAATCAGGGTGAGGGTTAGTTTAGTGCACAGACTGGAGAACTGGAGTTAGACTTGGAAAATTGTAGCATCCTTAAATAAATGGATAGTTCTTATTTTGGGAAAAAGTCTTTAGGTTTAGAGATGTTAAACTTAGGAGATAGAGCAGGTGTCTCCAAACTTTTTACACAGGGGGCCAGTTCACTGTCCCTCAGATCGTTGGAGGGCCGCCACATACTGTGCTCCTCTCACTGACCACCAGTGAAAGAGGTGCCCCTTCCTGAAGTGCGGCGGGGGGCTGGATAAATGGCCTCAGGGGGCTGCATGTGGCCCACGGGCCATAGTTTGGGGACGCCTGAGATAGAGGATCATTTTCAAGAGAGAAGTTTGAACTAGATCTGTGGATTAAAATAGCATCAAGGCTAGGTGTGATGGTTTATACCTGTAATCCCAGCACTTTGGGAGGCCTGAGGCAGGAGAATTGCTTGACACCAGGAGTTTGAGACCAGCAGCTCCTTTCAGTTTGAGGGTAGGCAACAATGCGAGATTCTGTCTCTACAAAAAAATTTAAAAATTTGTAGGCAAGGTGGCATGTGCCTGTGATCCCAGCTGCTGCATGGGAGTGTTGCTTGAGCCCAGGAGTAAGGTTGCAGTGAGCCATGCTGGTGCCACCTACTCTGGCCTGAGTGACAGAGCAAGACCTTGTCTCAAAAATATAAATAAAATAAATTTTAAAAATAAAACTAAATATCACAGATTTGACATAAGGAAAGCTAATGATGTCTGGTATTTAACCCCTAATATTTCGAAAGTATTATGGAGGCCAACCATTTTATATGCTGTGATCTTTTATAGTAATCTTGAGAGGAGTAGATTCTAGAACTGAAAGATAAATTATATTGAACTAAGCAATTGAAGATAGTTTGTTGAAAATTTTCCTGTTCTTTGGAGCTAGGAGAATAGAATTTCTAAGATTATTCTGTTTATTACTCTTCATATTAATGAGAGACAGTTGTGGTTTGAAATGAGAGACTTCTTTAATTTGTCTTCAACTGATAAGTGTTTAATAGTGCCAGAAAGTGATAGGACTTTTTTTCTTTTTTGAGACAGAGCCTCATTCTGACACCCAGGCTGCAGTGCAGTGGCGCAGTCTCAACTCACTGCAACCTCCACCTCCCAGGTTCAAGTGATTCTCCTGCCTCACCTCCCTAGTAGCTAGGATTACATGTGCCCACTGCTACACCTGGATAATTTTTGTATTTTTAGTAGAGGCAGGGTTTCACCATGTTGGCCGGGATGGTCTCAAACTCCTGATCTCAGGTGATCTAACCGCTTTGGCCTCCCAAAGTACTGGGATTACAGGCATGAGCCACTGTGCCCGGCCTGCTATATTACCTTTAATAGGTTTTTTGGAGTGTATTTTTACATATTTTATTATGTTGCAGTTTTGTATTCAGGTCAACAGCTATAGCCCCATCACAAGTAACAAAACTAGACCTCTTTCATATCCTAGTGTAGAGTATCATCAGGGGACCAGAGACATGGCTAATGATTATAATTAGAATTTTGAGGAAAACTTGTCTTTCATTAGGGACATCCCAGGCATTCAAGTAATAAAGATTCATTGCTGAGTGAAAGGAGAGCAACTTATAAAGTGTCAATGTTTCTATTTTATTCCCTTCCCTTTTCCTATAAAATAAGTTTATAATGCCTTCTATCCATCCAAAGCATATATTGTCATTGTAGGATGCCCTTTCCCCAAAGTATTTGTGCAATACGACTTTGTATTCACAACTTGTCTCTTAAATTCTACTTGCTGTTGAATTCCATTTGCTTGCCACATCTTTACTGAAGATACTCTTTAAGTCATGTTTTTCAGAGCAGTGTTTTTGTTAATATCTGGGGAAATCTAGAGTAATTTGTTTACCCCCTTTCTTCTTTCTTTTTTAGTGTATGTAAAATGATTATATTTCAAAGGATAAGTGAAGTGAACTTGATACTGGAATGTTTAGGTAGAATTATATTTTCTGTTGAATTATATTTTCTGGTGATTTATTTATTGTTAGCCCAGTATATAAAATAGTCTTAAGGTCTGTCACTAACACTTTTCCTTCCTTCCTTCTTCCCTCCCTCTTTTTTCTTTCTCTTTCTTCTCTTTTCTCTTTCCTTTTCCCTTTCCTTTCTTGACAGCATTTCACTATGTTGTCCACACTAGCTAAAGTACAGTGGCTACTCACAGGCACAATCATAATGCACTGCGGCCTTGAACTCCTAGGTTCAAGTGATTCCCCAACCTCAGCCTTCTGAATAGCTTGGGACTACAGACACACCTCACCATACTTGGCTTATTTAATACCATTTTACATGATCTTAAGCCTTTGATGCAATCTTATTGTCATTATTTTACAGTGTCTATCAGATATTGTCAAATACATGTTACACAGATGTCTCTTTTAGGAGTAATTATCAGAGAAAATTCTGCATTTAAATTAAAATTCTCTTGAAAACATTACTATAGTAGATTTACCCTTAAAACACTGTATTAAGTGAAAGAAGCCAGACACAAAAAGCCACATATTTTATGAATTCACTTACATGAAGCATCCAGAATAGACCAGTCTGTAGAAAGAGTCGATTAGTGGTGGCCAGGGCTTGGAGGGACAAATAGGAGTGACTGCTTATTTGGGTATGGGGTTTCCTTTTCCAGTGATGAAAATGTTCTGAACTGTAGAGAATGGTGATGGTTGCATAACACTATAAATGTTCTGAAAGACACTGGATTGTATACCCAGATGTTTATAGTGTAAATTTTATGTTGTGTATATTTTACCACAATAAAAAAAATTGCTATAGTGATTGTTTTATGTTGATGCTATATTGTAGTTTCTGGTCTCTCAAGTTAGTATTTGTGAAAACTTAATCTTCTCTGTTATATTTTGTTTAGGTAAAATGATCCATTCTATGGTAGCTCATTTGGATGCTGTTACAAGTCTAGCAGTAGATCCTAATGGAATCTATTTGATGTCTGGAAGTAAGTCTTAAAGTTCTGTAGTGCCCACAAACTTTATAAAAGATTGTTACTCAGAAATAAACTTTATATGTTCTTTTACAGGCCATGACTGTTCTATCAGATTATGGAATTTAGACAGCAAGACATGTGTGCAAGAAATAACAGCGCATAGAAAGAAATTGGATGAATCAATTTATGATGTTGCTTTCCACCCATCAAAAGCATATATAGCTAGTGCAGGAGCTGATGCCCTTGCCAAAGTATTTGTATGAATCAACAAAAACTTGCATCATAACAAGATTTGCTTGGACAGAAAGAGGGTCTGCATCACTGCCATCAAAAGGGTTACTGATATGACACTACATGTGATCTGCCTGGAGAAGGCTGTTTGGGACAGGCACAGATTGGTGGAAAACATCTTAATGTCAAGCTCATTAATTTAACTGTAATTACTGTATTTTGTGCGACAAAAAAAGGACTCCAGTATTTGTGGCCTGTACTGGATATGAACTGAGCGTATGTCTGTTTTTAGGTGTCTTTAAGCCAATGTGGAGTCTGATCTTCCAAAAAAGTTTTTTTTTTTCTTTTTTTTTTTTTTGACTCTGTGTGCTGCCTTAGGGTTAGGAATGTGGTGCTCTTGTTGGGGGAAGTGAGCTCCAAGAGTAGTTTTTTTCATCTCTTAGTGATCTTCTGTTTATCAGTTGAATGCCACAGATTCCCCTTTAAACTTATTTTGCTTTAAAAAAAAGAAAAAGAAAAAGAAAATTTAACTTAAAATATTTTAGCATTAGTTGCACAAAATGTTTGGATAAAATTCTAGTTTTTATAAGTCTTTTTATATATTTAGCCTGTCACAACAGTGCTCAAGATTGTATTGAAGTTTTTCTGCATTATATAACCCTAAAACACAGAGATCTCACTTACCAGCTGCCCTGTAACCACTTTCTTTCCTTCTTCTGCCTAATACAGCTCAGCTAAGTCCTTCCATAAAGATGCTAAATAACATTTATCATTACATAAATGTCTTCATAAACCAAGGACTATTACGTGTATTAAAATGAAACAGTGGGGTTTAGTACTCCAAATGAACTCTTAAAGAAAAAAAACTAATCTTGGCATCCTATCACTATGTGATATTTTGTACATCTTACTGTATTTACAAGTTTATTTATCAAGGATTATCCATCTTGCTAATGGCCTATTATTTATTTCACTTTTTGTTGGTCTTTATATCCTTTTATTAATGTGCTAAAGGAACCTGTATATCTATTTTGGAACTCTTTGAATAGTCTAAAATAGACTAAAAATAGAATATTTTATAGTTTAAATTACAAACCAAGGTGGTTCCCCCTAAGATACTTATCTTGGTTTACCATGATTCCAAGCAAAACTAACTTGTTCAAAAATATTTGGAGTAAAATTTTACTTGCATTACAAATAGGATACAAAAATAGTTGAATCAGGATACAGAAATCTGCTGTGTTTTGACTAGTTATCCCTGTTTTATTTTTTTAGATGTGCTTAATTTTATGGTGTAACTAAAGATTTTGTTTGTGTAATGCATGATTAAGACAATAAAGTATTTTTTCTAGTCTTCCGAGAAACTTTTCTGATGAGTTTGCGAGTTTTGATGAGTTTTGTAAGGTTTTTGTTTTACAAACTATGAATCAGCAAATTTTTAAGATTGTACCACATAGTAAACGTACAGCTGTTGAAAAAATAATGTATATAAAATGCATATAATAAATATTAAATTGTGTACCTGTATGTTACTGTTGGTGACATCATTTTGTGCTGAATAATAAAGTGCAATACTTTACTCTCCATAATTAAACTAGGAAATGGAGATTTCTTAGTCCTTCATTTTTATGCTGTTCTCTCAAACTTTACTACTTACTGATATTCTAATAAGAATAGATCAGTAACACTATTAATAATGTGCAAGTATTTCACCTTAAGGATTTTTAAAAATCTTCCATTAAATTATGGAATTCAGCATAACCCCCCAAAATACACAGATTCAGTTTTAAATAATTTGCTTAGACATCCTGTTACTTCATTAAATCTGAATTTCAGTTAATGGCAGTGTTGTTCCTAGCTGCCATACCTGTTTCCAAAAAAAAAAAAAAAAAGGAATAAACTACATTGAATATTGTTAGGTTGGTGTAAAGTAATTATATTTTTTTGCTATTTGTAATTGTGGTTTTTGCCACTGAAATGGCAAAAAACACAATGGCTTTTGCACCAACTTATTAAAAGTTGTTTTATAAAGTTAAACGTTAATATTTTGAAATTTTCAATAAGGTAATATCCTTTGTCTTTGAAGGAAATTACAGATGAAATTAGGGAACACTAGCAAACTTACGTGTAAAATTCAATTTGTATACTTGCTGCTGCTGCTGCTGCGGGGAAAAATTGCTTTGTGTATTGAGACATTTTGTCATCTATTGTAAAAATCTCAGTGGCAATTTTAGTCATTGATGAAAAACAAACTTTTTCTTTTTTTTTTTTTTTTTTTTTTGAGACAGCAGAGTTTCACTCTTGTTGCCCAGGCTGGAGTGCACTGGCGCTATCTTGGCTCACTGCAACCTCCACCCTCCAGGTTCAAGTGATTCTTCTGCCTCAGCCTCCCAAGTAGCTGGGATTACAGTCATGCACCACCATGCCCGGCTAATTTTGTATTTTTAGTAGAGACAGGGTTTCACCATGTTTGTCAGGCTGGTCTCTAACTCCTGACCTCAGGTGATCCACCTACCTTGGCCTCCCAAAGTGCCGTGATTATAGGTATGAACCACTGCGCCCAGCAAGTTTTTTTTTTAATTATCTTTTTCTGTTTTTCTGAACATTGAACTAAAGAACTAGTGGGGGTACTTTTCTCCTCTTTCTCCTGTTTCTTCTTTTTTGAAATAAAGAATAAACTTTTCCCAAGCTAGTATTGTTTCTAGCAGCTATTCCAACCCAGTGCATTACTATTGATCTGAAATGTGATGATTATTGCAATGCATAAACATTGACCTATTTGGAGTGTATTAAAACTGAAATGGATAAAAATTAGTATATATATTTATTTTGTTCTTATCTCCTTTGTATTTTTCTCTTCAGTATTAAACATTTGGAAGAGACTAAAGGTATGCAAAAAGTATGTCTTATTTTCATTATGTGTGCTTCCATTTGAGACATGGGAAATTATATAGATTAATTTCACCATTAAATAGTACTTTATACAAATTTTAATATGTTGACTTTTTCCCTTATATGAATAGTTAATCATATTCTGCCTCATATTTCATGTTGCTTTTCTCATTATTTCAAACTAGCTAACTTAGCCATTGGAGACTAACATTGCATTTAATGAATTAAGTTATAAATGGGCTTGCATATTTGAAATCTAAGCATGCCTGCTTAAGTTGGATTGTAATACATCTTTCCTTTTTACTCTGTCTCCTATAGATAACCATTATCTTGATTATGTTTACTCATAAAATTATTGATAGTAAATTAAAGTTCTGATTTCTGCTCTCTTGCTGCTATTCCCTGGTTATGTCAGGTGACTTTGTCCATTATAAAATTAAAGAAAAAGACCGCTTTCTTAAAGGGGCTGATGACTGGTAGCCAGGTTTTCATTAAAGCTTAACTTTCCAAGAGGTTGTACTCCTGGCTGAGAGCTTTTGGTCTACTCACTGGGGAAAAATCATGTTATGCTAAGCTCAGTTTTTATGATGTTTAATTAAAATTATCCTTGTTACATGATTCAGTCATATTTGTAGCATTTTATAAAGGGGGGGTTGTCTTCTCAAACTCCATTGGGAAAAATCATGTTATGCTAAACCCAGTTTTTATTATGTTTAAAATTATCCTTGTTACATGATTCAGTAATATTTGTAGCATTTTATAAAGGGGGAGGTTGTCTTCTCAAACTCCATTTTCAAATTCAAATTTTTATGTAGTAATAGTCAGTTCCAGTTCTGTTTCTCCCTGCATGTTGTCCTTTTATTCCTTCTATGCAGGGTATAAAACTGTAAGACTTGTAAAAGATTTACTGGAGTATATTCTAACCAGTTAACACCTTTCTCAGGGGGCTTAGGTGGATGAGAGGAGGAGATAGGACAGACAGGCAAGATGGGATGATAAAGCACTTCTCTGCCATTTGGGAGAGGTCTTGGTGAGCTAATCATCTAAGTCACATTATGGGCGTCCTGATGTTCTCCTTTCATAGGAACTAACTTCACAAACATTTTTAAGTAAAAAATACAGAACATTTTTGGTGAAGCAAGTATTCAGAAGTATCTTACACTGTTTAACCGGGTAGTGACTGTGTATAATGCCTAGAACAGTAGGTATTCAATAAACTTTTGTGTCTTTTTAGTGAGTGTGTTTGTTTGTTTGTTTTGGAGATAGGGTCTTGTTCTGTCACCCAAGCTGGAGTGCAGTGGTATGATCATGGCTCTCTGTAGCCTTGACCACCTCAGCTCAAGCAGTCCTTCCACGTCAGCCTTTGAGTAGGTAGGACTACAGGCATGCACCACCAAACCTAGCTAATTTTTTTTTTTTTTTTTTTGTAGAGTTGAGTGGTCTCGCTGTGTTGCCCAGGGTGGTCTTGAACTCCTGGCCTCAAGCAGTTCTCCCACTTCAGCCTACCAAAGTGCTGGGATTACAGGCATGAACCACTTTGGCCTCAGTAAATGAATGAAATAAAAAAAAATACTCTTGGTATTACTGCATGATTTTTTTTAAAATTCAGATTGGTGTTTCCACATGAATTTTTACCATATCCTCAGAAGAGACACTTGCAGTAATAAAGGTAAGCCAGCTTACAATAACTCACTAGCAGTTTTATTGCTTAAATATTCCAACTACAGTATTTCTTCCTGCAGTTATTTGAAATGTCTTTGTCTTTAAAGCTAAATGTTTATAAGCAGTAAGTACTTTACCAACTTAACCTTTAAGTACTTAGGTAACTTACAGTATAAGCCAAATATATCTATATACATATAAAATTAAGGAGAGAAATAGAAAAATACCTGGCAATCCTGCTCTGATTCAGTGTGATATTTTTAGTCATAAATTGTTATGTAAACACTTCAAAAGCAGTTTAATACAGGACTCCCTTCTATATACAGAGTTTATAGTCTTCAGTAATAAGCTATCGTTGATTGGTTTTAAAAAAATATCCACTTGGGTCAAAATACATATATATGAACTATGTTAAAGAGCTGTTTTCCATTTTCTCCTTTCCTTTTTTCTTACATAATCAATACAGAATGGTTAGAAAAGGAAGGTTGCTTTTGGTCTAAGTATCAGATTATTTTATTGAGCTATAGAATTTGCATATCAGTACATTTAGTAGGCATTGGAACTCTTAAGGTTTTAATCCAGATTATCTCCTCTTTTCCTGAGTTTCTAAGGGCCATGATTATGAAGCCACAGCAGTGTTTTGAACAAATAAAGTACACTGTAAATTGTAACCAGAAGGCAGTAGCTTTAAAGGAGTGCTCATTTGCCTAAACGGCTGTTGCCATATTTAATACACTTTTGTATCTGATTCTGCTATGCTAAAGTATTTCAGTATTATGAGAATATGATTTATACATTGGATCCCCTTGTACTTTTTCTTTCATTTGTCAAAATGTTACCATTATTGCTGGGATTCCAAGAAATCTCTACAAATGCCTCTGATAACATCAGAAACAATTGGTTCTAATCCTGTGAACTCTCTTGTGAAGAAAGCATGAGACTCCTTCGGTTTAGAAGCCATATCTTTCAGGTCATCCAGAGGTGCCCAAGCCACACCAACAGAGAAGATAGTGATTCCTACAATGGAAACATTTTAAAGTGAATTAAAAACCAGGTCTACCTTATATTTAGAATTACGTCTGTATGTTTTCCATACACTATTACATAGTTGCAGTGAAAACCGATTGCTAATTTCTGGACGATTAAATCCCTGAACAAGTGTTCACAGTCGTTGTGACGAGAGTGGCAAAAGACTGGTCCAAACCAGAAGCTCTGCTGTATTTGTAGCTCACCACATTAACAGATAAGTCATGAACACTGATAAGAAATACTTGATAAAGTTCAATATCCATTCATGACAGAACACACCTAGTAAGCTAGGAAAAGAAGAAAGCTTTTAACCTGATCCACAGTATCTTTTTAAAAATCCTTCAGTAAATGGAGATGGTGAAAATTTTCCCTATGAGATTGGCCTATCATCAAACAGTATACTGGAGTCAGAGTCATAGTACATGAAAGCAAGAAAGAATGGCACAAGAGATGGGATAAGAAAATGGTAAAAGTGTTCAAAGTGTCTGAGGAATGGTGACTAGTCCTTTGGTTATGACAAATCTTCCATTTCTGTCTTTGTATTGGCAAACTGTAATAATTGGAAAATGTCAGCCTATGATTCCAAAGCAAAACTGTAGTGATTAAAAAATACTGCCCAAGAGGTATCTATGAAACGAGAAATTTCCAGTTTCATTGAGGTATTCTATTTGCATTCTCTTGAGTTACTAGAAGGCTTTTAGTACAACTGTACATTTACTTAGGGTGATACTACATTAGTTGGATTCACCCCAATCTCAACTGTAGAAGTTTTCATTTAGCAGATTCTTTTTATTTTGGCGAGGGGATAGAGTCTGGCTCTTTTGTCCATGCTGGAGTGCAGTAGTACAATCGAGCCTCACTGCAGCCTCAACTTCCTGAGCTCAAATGATCCTCCTCAGCACCCCAATTCCCAAGTAGCTGGGACCACAGGTGCGTGCCACCAAGCCCAGCTAATTTTTAAATTTTTTATAAAGATGAGCTTTCACTGTGTTGTCCAGGCTAGTCTCAAATTCCAGGCCTCAAGTGATCCGTCTGCCTCAGCCTCCCAAAATGCTGGGATTACAGGCGTGAGCCACCACACCTAGCCTCATTTAGCAGATTCTTAGTGTAGAGTACCGTCTATCTAATGCTGGGTGCAATTTTCTATAACTTTTGGAGTTTCTGTAATAGTTCTCCTCTACAGATCTAAGGCTTCATTCCCCTTCTAGTGGTATACAGTACTCAGAGCTGTAAACACATGAGATACACAGCAGGTCTAGATGATGTAAAAGCTACCTGGAACGATTTCCAATTGTTCCAATCTCCTTCCCTGACTCCCACTCCCTGGCACAAAAAAAAAAAAAAAAAAAAAAAAAAAAAAAAAATTTCCTGCACCTCAGTTTTCCTCACTTTTCAGTTCTACATTCTAGTTCAGGTTGTTTAGCTCAAGCCCAGCATATAATTACAGTTTAAAAAAAAAATAATTGCACCACTGTACTCCAGCCTGGGCAAAAGAGCAAGAGCTTGAAAATAAAAACAGTTGTGATTTAGCCCTAAAATCCTACCCCATTTTCTGGCTTTTGCAACTTTCAATGTCACTAAGGGATAATTTTCTTTTTTTTTTTTTTTTGAGACGGAGTTTCGCTCTTGTTACCCAGGCTGGAGTGCAATGGCACGATCTCAGCTCACCGCAACCTCCGCCTCCCGGGTTCAGGCAATTCTCCTGCCTCAGCCTCCTGAGTAGCTGGGATTACAGGCACGTGCCACCATGCCCAGCTAATTTTTTGTATTTTTAGTAGAGACGGGGTTTCACCATGTCGACCAGGTTGGTCTCGATCTCTCGACCTTGTGATCCACCCGCCTCAGCCTCCCAAAGTGCTGGGATTACAGGCTTGAGCCACCGCGCCCGGCCTAAGGGATAATTTTCACAAATCAATTTTGGTGTAGTCCGACCTGAAGTTTAATCAACCTAATTCACTTTATCTGTAGCCTGAATAAGCTTATTATTATGAAATATGATAGTAAACAGGTCTTTCTTTCAATACAGATTAGTTGCTGATGTCTAAAAAATACTTTTTATAACCTAGATGTAGAGCTTAAATTGCATGTCTTCTCTGAATTATAATTCATCAATATCTGTAAAAATACGTAAGTACATTGGCAGAGGTACTAATGTGTAGAAAGGAAAAAGGTTAAGTCATTAGGAATTAAGTAGGGAAAAGGAGTTATAGAGAGTATAGAAAAAGCAAGTCCATTGATTCTCCGTTCCTGTCACTCAGTTATATACTTAGAAAGGGAATCTTAGCTTTTTGTTGGCCTATTTGATCTCAACAACACATTATGTTAATGTCTTCAGGAATGAGGCCTGTGCCAAAAGTAATATAAAGGTTGGGGTGAGGAAGAAAGAAATCCTCCTTATACCCTTTTATAACACTAGAGTATGTTTTCATTATCTTAATGGGGGAAAAAATAAAGTTTCTTTTTTTTTCTTTTTGAGACAGAATCTGTCACCCAGGCTGGACTGCAATGCCACGATCTCAGCTTGGTGCAACCTCTGCCTTCTGGGTTCAAGCAATACTTGTGCCTCAGCCTCCTGAGTAGCTGGGATTACAGGTGTGAATTACCACATCCAGCTACTTTTTATATTTTTAGTGGAGACTGGGTTTTACCATGCTGGCCAGGCTGGTCTTGATCTCCTGACCTCAGGTGACCCGTCCTCCTCAGCCTCCTGAAGTGCCGGGATTACGGCATGAGCCACTGCACCTGGCCAAGGAAGTTTTGATGGGATAGGTAAAGTCTATGGGAGACCTCATCTTAAGAAACTCATGCCAGACAAACTTACTGAAATAAAAGGGCTGGGTGTGGTGGCTCAGCCTGTAATCCCAGCACTTTGGGAGGCCAAGGCGTGAGGATCACTTGAGCCCAGGAGTTAGAGACCAGCCTGGGCAACAAAGTGAGACCCCCATCTCTACAGAAAAAAATTTAGATATTAGCCAGGGGTAGTGGCATGTGCCTGTAGTCCTAGCTACTTGGAAGGCTGATGCAGAAGGATTGCTTGAGCCCAACAGTTGGAGGCTGTAGTGAGCTATGATCATGCCATTGCACTCCAGCCTGGTGACAGCAATAACCTGTCTCACACTCAAGAAAGTTAGGATGAATTACTGAATGGCAAATTCATGGTAGGTTTTGATAAACTGATTATTTGGAGATATAGTTCAAGTCTGATCTATACGTGAGCACCTGTAACATTTCCTTAACATGACATGGTTCTCATGGCAGTTCTCCCAACAATACAGTGGTTAGAAGTGTGGACTCTGGAGCCAGAATGCCTAAGTTTGGATCTTGGCCTTGCCACTTACTAGATGTGTCATTTCCAGGAAGTTTGCTTCCTTGTCTGTAGAATGATTTTAGTAGGGCTGCTTTGACAGTTAATATTGGGTAAAGCTGCAGGTGTTTGTTCAATGAAATAAATGCTTAAATTTTTATTTACTCCTAAAATTCACTGAACCCCTTTTCAGTCCCCTTCTCCTACAAGAACAAGGATCTTACCTGCATCATGTGCAGCAGCTGCAGGGCCTTGGACATCATCATAGGACTGCCCATCTGTGACAATTACTAGGAAGTTCTTGTTGGGGCTCTCCCTTATAGGGCCAAACACATTTCTAACAGTAAAGGAAATGGCATCACCAGTAGCTGTTCCACCACTCATATAGCGGATGTTTCTGATAGCAGCTAGGACATTCTCTTTGGTGTTATAGTCAGTGAAACTGAATTCTATGTGCTGATCATAAGTAAACTGTACAGCAGCTATCTTGGCACCAATGTCCGAGATTTCAAAAGTCTTGGCTATGTTGGAAACAAATTCAAGCATGAGACGGAAATTGCTATCTCCAACACTGCTAGAGCCATCGATTAGAAAGGCAATGTTCACTGAGTTATAACAGGTCTTGCTGCACATCATCTGTTCATGAGTGCACAGCTTCTGTACCAGAGGCTTTACGTATTTTGTGGTACCAAACCAGTTGGGCATGTGGTAAGAGAAGAAGCCATTATTCCGACAGACAGCCTAATGGGGGAGACAAAAGATATCCAAAAGGATCAAAAGTTGTTTCTTCTTAAAAACTATGGAAAATCCTGAATGTTAAAATTAATCTAGATAAGAGGCAGTCAGCACTGCACTCAGAGGTCCAAAATGGAATCTCTATCACTGTAACAGAAGATAGCCCTCACCACTTTACCTTGTCAACAAATGAAACATCCTGAACCATCCCCAGTTCTTCAGGGATAGGCTTGGCCACAGAAACTATAAATACATTGACACCAAATTCTCTGGCCACAATGCCTGCTTCCTCGATGTCATCAGAAGGCCAGCCATCAATAAATACCACCACCACTTTGGGGATCCCTTTTCTTACTCCAGCATCTACCGTGAAGAATTTCTGAGCAGTATGTTTCAAGGCTTTTCCTAAGTTTGAAAAAGAAGCAAACGAGTAGCATTTACCACTGCTCAAACCACATTTCTGTTTCCCTGTAGCATTTGATGCTGCAAAGTTTAAGAATTATATAGAACTGGCAGTGGAGTGGGGTTACATACCCAAATAGAAACATATATAACCCAGTTCAGTAACAGATGCATCAGCTGGGAAAGTTTATCTACCAGGCCTAATTTTTCTCTTCACAAACCATATTACTTCCCCCTCCGCCTCCTAGAAGCCTCACATTTGCTTACCTCACATCAATCACCAGTTAGAAACACAAAACTGATTCCAACTTCTGTACATGTGCTCTCTATGTAGGCCTTTGGTGACTGATTATTACCTCTAAGAAGTCTGTCTGCAGATGCAACAGTAGTGCTACTATCATTCTTTCTGCCATATCTGCATTCATTACGTAAGTCTGTTGCTTTGCTTCTTTTTAGCATTACAAAGAGGTATTTCTTCAATGTTATATCTAGTCAATCCAGCATATGAGAATTCTAAATCACCATGCTTTATATTTTTTAAAATAAGAAATATCAACTTTGGTATACTTTCCATTATAAATTGAAATTTTATCTCAGATGATCAAATACCAACCTAGCCAAGATTTCAGTTCCAGGAGGAATTTCATATCTGCTCATATAAAATAGCATAATATTGTTTGACATGTCTGATCACTGATAACTCTCTCCTACATTACATTCCAGGTATCAAAGTCTACTTACCTGTATTGGAATTACCCCCTCTGAAACCTACTTCCTTTATGGCAAACAAAACATCTTTGGCTGATGTAAAGTTTTTCAAGTAAAATTCTATTTTGGGATGTTCGCTAAGTGGAAGAAAGAAAATGTTATTCAGGAAGAATTAAGAAGGTAAAATAAGCAACATTACATGCCTTAAAAATAGTTTTAAAACCAAAAAACACACAACTTTCTTAATTCCACAGTACATAGTCAACTAAGGGATTACAACTTTACTTGAATTATTGGGGATATTTCAGAGGTGCAACAAAGAATTGCTATATTGAGGATTTATTATATTCTGGGTAATAGCCAAATGTATAACACTTGTGTAACCTTATTTTATTATAGCTCTACAAGGTTGGAATTATTATCCCAGTTGTGTAAATGAAGAAACTGAGGCTCGGAGTATTTAGGGAGTTTGCCTGATGAACCAAAGCTGCATTTTAAGTTCATGTTGTCTGGCTCCAAAGTCCATGCCTAAACTATATGGAACACTTAAAACCAGGCTTGGCTTAGGGCCTCGGGTTTAACAGAAGTCCACAGAGTTGGGCACCAGGTAGCTAAACTAAATTAGGAGGTGTCTGGGTGTCAGACTAGGGTCTGTTCCAGTGTGGAACCCCACAGCCTCTAAGTAGTGTGCATCTATTAACTCAGGTCTCTCTGTTCAAAACAAACAATTTCATTGATGAGATGGTCAACATTTTTTAAGGTAAAAGGTAAAATGAATTATAAAGTTAGAATATTGAATTTTTCTTATGGTAACAATGACATTTGTGGATCTTAAAATTATGTGTATTGTAAGAGTTTTGAGATCTCATTTCCCATATTTAATATTAAAGGAATTTATTTTATATAACTACTCTGTGTTCATCAGAGACCTTCTTGAGTATAAACAACCAAAGCACAATTTGTAGTGTTTATTTTCTAGATGAGTCAATATTTCATAGTGCAGAATTTTAAGATCTTAGCATTATCAGTAGCTGTTTTATTAAGTCAAGCTTTTTGAGGGAGAAGTATAATACTGACTGTAATTCTGCATACATACCTGATGGAATACTGGATCACAAAATCAGATTTTATGGGTTGAAAATCTTTTCACTTGTCACTTTTCAACTATCCAGATTATGATTAATGAAATGAGTCTCATTTTTGTATACTATAGCAGATATATTCTATTCTTTGACTTATATATAAACTTGACATGGTTTATTCTAATGGTCTTTCTAAAAGAGAAAAACTACAAACCAGGAAGTTACAAGAAGCTAGTATTTGTATGCATCTACAAGGTAATGAAGCTTTCATCTTCAAAAAGAATTGGGTCAAAGAAGTCAGAAAAAAGTATAGGACAAAAAGTACTGCAAGGGAATTTGATTCATGGGATGGCAAAATGTGCAATAAAACTATGATAATTAAAGCAGTATAGAAAAAAAGGATTAGCATATGAATCAAAGAAATAGATTTGCTCAAACTCAGGTATAAATGTGATACCATAAGTCAATGAAATAAGGAACCCATTGTTTTTTAAAGGTCAGAGACAAATGGCTGAATTATGTAAAAACAGTTAAATTTTCTTCTCACACCAAAAAAATCTATCTAAAGAGCAAGCCAATTGTAAAAAATAATAAATGAAATAGAAATTAATATTTGTAATAGTACTGTTTATATACCCTTATACACTGCTGTTAGTAGTTTAAACTAGTTGACCTTTCTAGGAAGCAATTTCACTGTTTGTTTTTTTAGAAATGGGGCCTTGCTCTGTTGCCCAGGCTGGAGTGCAGTGGTGCCATCATAGCTTACTGCAGCCTTGAACTCCTGGGCTCGAGAGATCCTCACACCTCAGCCTTCCGAGCAGCTGGTACTACAGGCATGAACTACTGTGCATGGCTCAATTTCACTATTTATATCAGAGGCCTTAAGTCAGAATCTCACTCCTAGAAATCTAACCTGATGAAATAATCAGAGATGGGCACAAAGATGATATAAGGATGTTTATCACAATGTAGTGTGTAATGTAGTGAAAAAACAATAAAAGAATGACTAAATAATCATGCAGAGGAATATTATGAAATATTTTTGATGAATATTTGTGATATGAGAAAATGTTCAAAATACTAAAGGATGAAGAAACAGTATGCAAGGAATTTTTTCTAGTCTGAGCTTTTAAAAAATAATATACACAGTCAAATATTTCCTTAAAATACTGAACAGGCCAGGTATGGTGGTTCACACCTATAATCCTAGCACTTTGGGAGGCTGAGGTGCGTGGATCACCTGAGGTCAGAAGTTTGAGACCAGCCTGGCCAACATGGTGAAACCTCATGTCTACTAAAAATACAAAAATTAGCCAGTTGTGGTAGTGTGTGCCTGTAATCCCAGCTAGTCAGGAGGCTGAGGCAGGAAAATCGCTTGAATCTGGGAGGCAGAGGTTATAGTGAGTGGAGATCATGCCACTGCATTCCAGCCTGGGCTAGGGCATATGTTTGAGGGAATTTTATTTTTTGTGCTTTAGAAAGGTTATGCTTCAGATCACCAACCAAGAGAATATAAAAAGAGCTAAAAAGAATAACAACAGAATAGGGAGGTGGAACAGACATCTATCACTGCTTCTTTCTTCAGAAAAGAGAAATTAGGAATTGAGCAGAGTAGATAAGCAAAGGTGACTTGTGTAAGCAATAAGACTCTCCAGTCTACCTTCTGGTTCTTACATAGATAGCACACAGTTTTCTAAATTCTTTGTTCCAAAAAGGAGGCACTCAGATCTACTCAGTCTGCCCAGGCAGTCTTAGATTCTGAGCTTACAGTTTGGGAATCCATTGTGTCCATAACTCAAAATGTTTATGCTGAACTGACATTTACCCACTAAAAGGATCGATCATTGGTCATGATTCAAGACATCATTCAAATATCCTCTCATTTGACTTTTTTTTTTTTTTTTTTTTTTTTTTTTTT